>NW_025533474.1:1217500-1372500 GCF_020615455.1 Coregonus clupeaformis
TCCAGGACCTTGAGATGCTTCTTACGGAGCCACTCCTTAGTTGCCCTGGCTGTGTGTTTTGGGTCGTTGTCATGCTGGAAGACCCAGCCACGACCCATCTTCAATGCTCTTACTGAGGGAAGGAGGTTGTTGGCCAAGATCTCACGATACATGGCCCCATCCTTCCCCCCCTCAATACGGTGCAGTCGTCCTGTCCCCTTTGCAGAAAAGCATCCCCAAAGAATGATGTTTCCACCTACATGCTTCACGGTTGGGATGGTGTTCTTGGGGTTGTACTCATCCTTCTTCTCCCTCCAAACACGGCGAGTGGAGTTTAGACCTGTTACGGATACAGGTATCCTGTGTTTTTGTGTGTTTCTACTCTTTCTGCCCTAATCACAGGTGTCCTGTATGTTCCTGATTGGTGGTCGTTGAGGTGTCTGCTGATTGGACCAATCAGTGAACATTCCTGTGAATAGCACCACCTGTTACTCGTTTGTTGAATCACACAGCCCATTGTATAAAACCAGACTTGTGTTTGTTGCAAGTGAGAGAGACTTTTTGCCATATGTGAGTATGGACACGGTGGTGTCCTGTGTGTTGTGTACGCACTAAATTGCTGATTACCCTGTTTAGTAGCTTTGTGTGTTTTTGGGAAAAGGGGAGTTTAAGCTAGTTGCCCTTGGGCGTACATTACCCGTAGGAAGAAATCTGTCTATAAACACCAGTTAGACCTGAGCGGACCACCCACTGTATTTTTGTATGGTAGCAGTAGCCTAGCGGTTCTTTAGGCAGGCTAGATCAGTTTAGGGGGTTTTACACTATTGTTTCATTTCTTGGGTCCTGCTCAGCCCATTTTCCCAAACCTTTACCGTGTGTTTAGTAATAAACACTTTGTGTTTGACGGTAGTTCATGGTAGTTGTGTCTTATTTGTTCTCACTATTCCATGCCACACTTATAATTTACATGAATTTATGTTACGGGTCTCATGTCCATCCACCCTAGATGTTTAGAGCCACGGGGTTCGTAACATAAAGTGGGGGCTCGTCTGGGATACGATCTATCCCATGCTACTCGTGCAAATTAGTAAGTGTCTGGTTCAGTGTTGAGCTTAGCAGCTGTAACTACCTGTTTTTTTTTGTGTGTGTTCAGTAGTCGACGGCTCGTGTAGTTAGTAGGATGGCTACTTTTGATGTGGAAGCATTTTTGGAAAACCCTACGTGGGAGATTTTTGAGAATTGTCGTAGAGTGGATCTACAGGCTTTGGCTGACCACTTTTCTGTACCCATACCGAGGGGTATAGTGAAAGCAGAAGTTAGGGAAGTAGTGCTAGCGATATTGTTAAACGAGCGAGTGCTTGAGTTACCGCCGCCTGAGTCTGCTGCTCCTGTAGGGGATGTGGTTGATGTTTCTGTAAGCCCATCAGTGTCTGAGGACGAGGCTAAGGCTCCAGCCACATTGCCCCGTTATGACCCACTCTCCCCACTGACTGACAGTGATGCCAGGATCGATGTCCGCTCGACGCGGCTCCAAATGGAGGCGGAAGAGCGGGCACAAATCAGGCAAGACAAGCTGGAGATGCGTAAAATGGAGCTAGAGGCAGAACAGGAGACGCGTAAGGCAGAACAGGAGACGCGTAAGATAGAACAGGAGACGCGTAAGATGGAACTGGAGACGCGTAGGCTTGATCAAGAACTGGAGACGCGTAGGCTTGATCAAGAACTGGAGACGCGTAGGCTTGATCAAGAACTGGCGATGCGTAAAATGGAACTAGAGGCAGAAACAGCGAGGTTAGTCTCTGCTAATACTATGCCTGCTAGTGAGCCATCCTCACCAGCTGTGTCATCTGCTACGTTTGATATTAGTAGGCAGATCACCTTGGTACCTGTGTTCAGGGAGTCAGAGGTTGATTCCTATTTCAGTGTTTTTGAACGTATAGCGGTAGCATTGAAATGGCCCGACGAGGTATGGTGCCTATTACTTCAGTGTAAGCTAACAGGTAAAGCCCAAGAGGTTCTGGCAGCGCTACCTCTTGAAGACAGTTTGAATTATGAGGTGGTCAAAGCTACTGTTCTTCGTGCCTATGAGCTTGTTCCTGAGGCATATCGACAGAGATTTAGGTCTCATAAAAAGTCTCCTACTCAGACTTATGTGGAGTTTGCTAGAGACAAAGGAAATCTGTTTGACAAATGGCACAGTGCTAGTAAGGTAACTGATTTTAACTCTCTACGGGAGTTAATCTTGTTAGAAGAGTTTAAAAATTGTTTACCGGAACGCATTGTAGTTTATCTGAACGAACAGAAAGTATCCTCACTGTCGGAAGCGTCTGTATTGGCAGACGAGTTTGTGTTGACGCATAAGAGCGTGTTTTCGGCTCGTACGGAGAGCAGGGCTGCGGAGTTGCTAACTTCTAGTCCTAGTCGACCAGCAGTACATCCAGCACGCCCAAAAGATGTGCGTCACTGTTTCTATTTTCATAAGGTGGGACATATAGTTAATGATTGCTTTCTGCTAAAACGCAAACCGGGGATGCCTCAGCACGCCAGGCCGCCAACGGGTGTTGGGCTGATTCGTACGGTTGTAAGGCCGGAATCAAGACAGAAGCCTCATAATGAATGTGGTTTGAAAGTCCCTGTCCCAGATCACAGTTATGAACCGTTCATTTTTGAGGGGTTTGTTTCTATATCAGATGATGAAGCGTCTCAGCGTCCAGTTAGAATCCTCAGAGATACTGGTGCGGCGCAGTCGTTCATACTAGCTGATGTGTTGCCCTTGTCTAATAATACATATTGTGGTTCCAGTGTGTTAGTACAAGGAATTGAAATGGGTTTCGTCCCAGTGCCATTGCACTTTGTGAACGTACACTCTGAGTTAGTCAGTGGATTGTTCAGAGTTGGCGTACGTCCGATGTTGCCAGTAAAAGGGGTGACCTTTATAATGGGCAACGATATTGCCGGAGGAAAGGTAATACCCATATTGGAGGTATTGGATAAAAGTGACCAGTCTCTCTCCGAGGAGCTGGCACAGGGTTATCCAGATGTGTTCCCCGCTTGTGCTGTCACACGTGCTCAAGCACGACAAGTGGGTGAAGTGATAGATTTGTCGAACACGATTCTATTCAGAGAGTGTGACCCAGAGGATAGTTCGGGTGCTACCTCTGGTAAGCTGGTGCAGTCTGACCAACAGCCCAGAGAAAGGAAGAAGGAAATGGAACTTGTTGCTGAGGCAATACAGTTACCAGTTACTCGTGAGCAGCTGATCGCTAACCAACAGGTTGACATTAGCCTGGCTAAATGTTTTTCTAGTGTTGTCTCAGAGGAGGAGCTAAAGAAGAAAAACATGGCATACTTCATTGATGGTAATCTCCTCATGCGTAAATGGACATCCCATGTTGACGCTGGCGGAGATTGGAATGCTGTTTACCAAATAGTGATTCCTACAGCCTTTCGACAAAATGTTTTATCCCTCGCTCATGATCACCAGTGGTCCGGACATCTGGGAGTCACCAAGACTTATGATCGAGTTTTGCGACATTTCTTTTGGCCTGGCTTAAAACAAGATGTGGCTCAGTTCTGTCGGACTTGCCACACCTGTCAAGTAGTTGGGAAACCGAACCAGGTTATTTCCCCGCGCCTCTTTGTCCCATACCGGCCATAGGTGAACCATTCGAACATGTGATGGTTGATTGTGTTGGACCATTACCGAAAACAAAATCTGGTAACCAGTTTATGTTGACAATTATGTGTGTGGCCACCAGGTACCCAGAGGCCATTCCTCTGCGAAGGATTACTGCTCCGGTGGTGAGTAAAGCGTTGATCAAATTCTTCTCAACTTTTGGATTACCTAAGGTGATACAAACTGATCAGGGTACGAATTTCCTTTCTAAACTTTTCAAACAAGTGTTAAAATCCTTGTCAGTTACACACCGTGTGTCAAGCGCATATCACCCAGAGTCTCAGGGTGCGCTTGAACGTTGGCATCAGACCCTGAAGTCTATGCTCCGTAAATATTGCTTGGAATCTGAGAAAGATTGGGATGAGGGAGTTCCTCTAGTATTGTTTGCTGTCCGTGAGACAGTACAGGAATCCCTAGGGTTCAGCCCAGCTGAACTGGTGTTTGGACACACCATGAGAGGACCTATGAAAGTCCTTAAGGATCAGTTTTTGTCACAAGAGTTGTGTGTGAAAGAAAATGTGTTGGACTACGTTAGTCGCTTTCGTGAGCGCCTACATGCTGCCTGTGCTCTAGCAAAGGAAGCGCTGTCTTCCTCACAGAAACGGATGAAACGACACTATGACACACAGGCTGTTTCTCGTTCACTGCAGCCAGGTGACCGAAGTTCTTGTGTTGTTGCCTGTGCCAGGAGCGTCATTGTCAGCACGTTTCTCTGGTCCTTATGTCATTGAAAAGAAACTAACTGAAACTGACTATGTGATACAGACTCCTGATAGAAAACGCCAATCTCGTGTGTGCCACGTTAACATGTTGAAGACATACCACAACAGACCCGTCACTCAGGTAGACAGTCCAGAGAAACTGGCCGAGTCGGCTGTCTCTGTTGCTGCTACGGCTGTAGTGGGAGGTAATGTTAATGATGTGGACGGAGATGGTTTGGAGTTGCGCAATACTCAGCAGCAGTGTGCTAGATTGCCCAATTCAGAGATGCTGTTGTCTCTCCCGGCAAGCCTGATTCATTTAACGGACAGACAGTCAGATGATATTGTGAGACTGTTACACAGCTTTCCATGTCTTTTTAATGATGTTCCTACATGTACAAATGTGTTAGAACATGACATTAATGTTGGAAACGCTGCACCTATCAAGCAACATCCTTATCGTGTCAACGTCGCTAAGAGAAAGATAATGAGGGGTGAGGTCGGTTATTTGCTGGAGAATAACCTGGCTATGCCAAGTTCAAGTCCTTGGAGTTCTCCGTGCATTCTGGTTCCTAAACCTGATGGGACATCCAGATTATGTACGGACTATCGGAAAGTCAATGCTGTCACAGTGCCCGACTCGTTCCCGTTACCCAGACTGGATGACTGTATTGATACTGTTGGTGCTGCTACTTATGTAACCAAATTAGATCTTCTAAAGGTTACTGGCAGGTGCCGTTAACCCCACGTGCCTCCGACATCTCTGCCTTTGTGACCCCAGATCACTTCCTACAATATGCTGTCATGGCATTTGGGATGCGGAACGCACCAGCCACTTTCCAACGCCTGGTTAACACAGTATTGGCTGGAGTTCCTAATTGTAGTGCTTACCTTGATGATCTGGTAATTTATTCAACTGAGTGGTCTGATCATGTTAACACTCTAAGGGTAGTGTGTGAACGTCTAGCAACCGCTTCTCTAACCCTGAACTTAGCAAAGTGCGAGTTTGGGAAGGCCACTGTTACTTATCTGGGTAAACAGGTCGGCCATGGTCAGGTGCGCCCTGTAGATGCCAAGGTCTCAGCTATAAACGCATTTCCCGCACCTACCACCAGAAGAGAGCTACGCCATTTTTTAGGGATGGTTGGCTACTACCGTAGTTTCTGTAAAAATTTCTCTGCGGTAGTTGCTCCATTAACGGATTTGCTCAGTCCGGCGAGAAAATTTGTATGGTCTGAAGATTGTTGTACTGCTTTCAACACTGCTAAAGCACTCTTGTGTAGTACTCCTGTTCTTGCTGCGCCAGATTTTGAGCGGCCGTTTAAACTGGAGGTAGATGCAAGTGCCAGAGGTGCTGGTGCTGTTCTACTGCAGCAAGACCAGAGTGGAGTGGACCATCCTGTCTGTTATTTTTCACGGAAATTTAACAAATGTCAGACAAACTATTCCACCATTGAACAAGAAGCTCTAGCTTTGTTGTTAGCTCTGCAGTACTTTGAAGTTTATGTTGGTTCCAGTGCATTACCAGTGGTAGTGTATACTGACCATAACCCCTTAGTTTTTCTCCACCGGATGTACAACCAGAACCAACGCCTTATGCGTTGGGCACTTGTCGTGCAAAATTATAATTTGGAGATCCGCCACAAAAAGGGGTTAGATAATGTGTTGGCAGATGCTTTGTCTCGTGTGTAATGATCTAGGGTTTTTTTTTGGTTATCCCGGCAGGAGGATTATTGAATTTTGGGTGTTGTGATGAGTACGTGTGTCGCAAACCATTTTGGTTTGCTCTTTTAAGGGTGGGAGTGTTACGGATACAGGTATCCTGTGTTTTTGTGTGTTTCTACTCTTTCTGCCCTAATCACAGGTGTCCTGTATGTTCCTGATTGGTGGTCGTTGAGGTGTCTGCTGATTGGACCAATCAGTGAACATTCCTGTGAATAGCACCACCTGTTACTCGTTTGTTGAATCACACAGCCCATTGTATAAAACCAGACTTGTGTTTGTTGCAAGTGAGAGAGACTTTTTGCCATATGTGAGTATGGACACGGTGGTGTCCTGTGTGTTGTGTACGCACTAAATTGCTGATTACCCTGTTTAGTAGCTTTGTGTGTTTTTGGGAAAAGGGGAGTTTAAGCTAGTTGCCCTTGGGCGTACATTACCCGTAGGAAGAAATCTGTCTATAAACACCAGTTAGACCTGAGCGGACCACCCACTGTATTTTTGTATGGTAGCAGTAGCCTAGCGGTTCTTTAGGCAGGCTAGATCAGTTTAGGGGGTTTTACACTATTGTTTCATTTCTTGGGTCCTGCTCAGCCCTTTTTCCCAAACCTTTACCGTGTGTTTAGTAATAAACACTTTGTGTTTGACGGTAGTTCATGGTAGTTGTGTCTTATTTGTTCTCACTATTCCATGCCACACTTATAATTTACATGAATTTATGTTACGGGTCTCATGTCCATCCACCCTAGATGTTTAGAGCCACGGGGTTCGTAACAAGACCAATAAGCTCTATTTTTGTCTCATCAGACCACATGACCTTCTCCCATTCCTCCTCTGGATTATCCAGATGGTCATTGGCAAACTTCAGACGGGCCTGGACATGCGCTGGCTTGAGCAGGGGGACCTTGCGTGCGCTGCAGGATTTTAATCCATGACGGCATAGTGTGTTACTAATGGTTTTCTTTGAGACTGTGGTCCCAGCTCTCTTCAGGTCATTGACCAGGTCCTGCCGTGTAGTTCTGGGCTGATCCCTCACCTTCCTCATGATCATTGATGCCCCACGAGGTGAGATCTTGCATGGAGCCCCAGACCGAGGGTGATTGACCATCTTGAACTTCTTCAATTTTCTAATAATTGCGCCAACAGTTGTTGCCTTCTCACCAAGCTGCTTGCTATTGTCCTGTAGCCCATCCCAGCCTTGTGCAAGTCTACAATTTTATCCCTGATGTCCTATACACAGCTCTCTGGTCTTGGCCATTGTGGAGAGGTTGGAGTCTGTTTGATTGAGTGTGTGGACAGGTGTCTTTTATACAGGTAACGAGTTCAAACAGGTGCAGTTAATACTGGTAATGAGTGGAGAACAGGAGGGCTTCTTAAAGAAAAACTAACAGGTCTGTGAGAGCCGGAATTCTTACTGGTTGGTAGGTGATCAAATACTTATGTCATGCAATAAAATGCAAATTAATTACTTAAAAATCATACAATGTGATTTTCTGGATTTTTGTTTTAGATTCCGTCTCTCACAGTTGAAGTGCACCTATGATAAAAATTACAGACCTCTACATGCTTTATAAGTAGGAAAACCTGCAAAATCGGCAGTAAATCAAAACTTGTTCTCCCCACTGTATGTAAAACAAACATTCAAAGTTTTTTTATAACAATATTGTGAGATCTGGGCCCATATCCACAAAGTGTCTCAGAGTAGAAAATTGGTCATATAAGTGCTGAGAATAAAGACTTCTACTCTTATGGGTATAAATTAAAGCTATGCATGAAGCCTCTAGTCCCACCTAGTCGGCAGATATTTAGGACACCTCATGAGCTGTCCTAACCAGTTAAGAGTTAACAGCAGGTGTCTTGATAATACTATAGAATAATGCAATGAGTCAGTGGTTCCTGCGCCACATGTAATTGCTTTGGAGTAGTTAAAAATAATATTTTTATATTTCTATATGATCAATCCATAAATAAAATAGACCTACATGCAACCGTATGTCTTGTGTGATTTATGTATGATAATTATGTATAACTGATACCATGTATGTCTGCATAGCGTTTTGTCTTCATTTTGGCAGATTAACTCATGCTTATTTCTGAAGATTAACTCAGGTTTCCGCCCCCAGCGGCTAAGGAGTTGGAGTTGTGGCAAGAGTTGGACCTATGGCATAAAGGTGGCTGGTTCGAATACCGGGCCAATGTGCTGGAAAAAACGAGCGGGCTTGATCTGACCGGGAGGGCTGCTGGGTTCACATCCTCAAAACATTCACCTTTCGTTGATCAGAACTATAGAGGTTCTTCTTCACTGAACCCAAAAATATATATTACTTTTATTGGTTCCATACAGTTGAAGTCGGAAGTTTGCATACACTTAGGTTGGAGTCATTAAAACTCGTTTTTCAACCACTCCATAAATTCCTTGTTAACAACCTATAGTTTTGGCAAGTCGGTTAGGACATCTACTTTGTGCATCACACAATAATTTTTCCAACAGTTGTTTACAGACAGATTATTTCACTTATAATTCACTGTATCACAATTCCAGTGGGTCAGAAGTTTACATACACTAAGTTGACTGTGCCTTTAAACAGCTTGGAATGTCATGGCTTCAGAAGCTTCTGATAGGCTAATTTACATCATTTGAGTCAATTGGAGGTGTACCTGTGAATGTATTTCAAGGCCTACCTTCAAACTCAGTGCCTCTGTCTGGCTCATCCTTGGGAGCAATTTCCAGACACCTGAAGGTACCAAGTTCATATGTACAAACAATAGTACGCAAGTATAAACACCATGGGTCCATGCAGCCGTCATACCGCTCAGGAAGGAGACGTGTTCTGTCTCTGACAGATGAACGTACTTTGGTGCGAAAAGTGCAAATCAATCCCAGAACAACAGCAACGGACCTTGTAAAGATGCTGGAGGAAACAGGTACAAATGTATTTATATCCACAGTAAAACGAGTTCTATATATCAACATAATAAATACTAATAATACAATTAAAAGAAATCAGCAAAGACCTCAGAAATAGAATTGTAGACCTCCACAAGTATGGTTCATCCTTGGGAGCAATTTCCAAACGCCTGAAGGTACCACGTTCATCTATACAAACAATAGTACGCAAGTATTAACACCATGGGACCACGCTGCCGTCATACTGCTCAGGAAGGAGATGTGTTCTATCTCCTAGAGATTAACGTACTTTGGTGCGAAAAGTGCAAATCAATCCCAGAACAACAGCAAAGGACCTTGTGAAGATGCTGGAGGAAACAGGTACAAAATTATCTATTTCCACAGTAAAAAAAGTCCTATATTTACATTTTAGCAGACACTCTTATCCAGAGCGACTTACAGTTAGTGAGTGCATACATTTTTCATACTGGCCCCCCGTGGGAATCGAACCCACAACCCTGGCGTTGCAAGCGCCATGCTCTACCAACTGAGGTACAGGAGGCCTATATAAACAGGTATAAATGTATCTATATCCACAGTAAAACGAGTCCTATATCGACATTACCTGAAGGGCCGCTCAGAAAGGAAGAAGCCACTGCTCCAAAACCGCCATAAAAAAGCCAGACTATGGTTTGCAACTGCACAAGGGGACAAAGATCGTACTTTTTGGAGAAATGTCCTCTGGTGTGATGAAACAAAAATAGAATTGTTAGGCCATAATGACCATCGTTATGTTTGGAGGAAAAAGGGGGTTGCTTGCAAACCGAAGAACACCATCCCAACTGTGAAGCACGGGGGTGGCAGCATCATGCTGTGGGGGTGCTTTGCTGCAGGAGGGTCTGGTGCACTTCACAAAATAGATGGCATCACGAGGAAGGAAACTTATGTGTATATATTGAAGCAACATCTCAAGGCATCAGTCAGGAAGTTAAAGCTTGGTCGCAAATGGGTCTTCCAAATGGACAATGACCCCAAGCATTCTTCCAAAGTTGTGGCAAAATGGCTGAAGGACAACAAAGTCAAGGTATTGGAGTGGCCATCACAAAGCCCTGGCCTCAATCCTATAAAAAATGTGTGGGCAGAACTGAAATGGCGTGTGCGAGCAAGGAGGCCTACAAACCTGACTCAGTTACACCAGCTCTGTCAGGAGGAATGGGCCAAAATTCACCCAACTTATTGTGGGAAGCTTGTGGAAGGCTGCCCAAAACATTTGACCCAAGTTAAACAATTCAAAGAAAATGCTACCAAATACTAATTGAGTGTATGTACACTTCTGAACCACTGGGAATGTGATGAAAGAAATAAAAGCTGAAATAAATAATTCTCTCTACTATTATTCTGACATTTCACATTCTTAAAATAAAGTGGTGATAACTAACTGGACCAGGACAGCGGAGTCACTCACCACCTTCCGGAGACATTTGAAACCCCACCTCTTTAAGGAATACCTGGGATAGGAACAAGTAATCCTTCTACCCCCCCTAAAATAAAAAAATAAATAAAAAAAGATATATATAAAAAAAGATAACATATTGTAAAGTGGTTATCACACTGGCTATAGGGTGAATGCACCAATTTGTAAGTCGCTCTGGAAAAGAGCGTCTGCTAAATGACGTAAATGTAAATGTAAATGTAACTGACCTAAGACAGGGAATTTTTACTAGGATTAAATGTCAGGAATTGTGAAAAACTGAGTTTAATTGTATTTGGCTAAGGTGTATGTAAACTTCAGACTTCAACTGTATATTAAGGAAGTGAAAGAAGCCTTTTTGGTTCTATAAGGAACCTTATTTTCTAAGTGTATAATAAACACGTTTTTATTTTGATTATTTAATTACCTACATCATGTTATTTCAAGTTATCCCTTTGGAGCGCAACATCACATTGTTAAAAAAGTATCCTAAATTGGGCATGGCTATAAAATGGGCAATTGAAGGCATCAAGGGCGAAAAATGTGTTAGATGAAAATGAACATTGTATGCAACGTTGTAGATAACATTATTGGCAAGGGACTTGATGCCTACTATGCCAAAGCTATTTAGAGTTGTTAAACGGGTGTGAAGAGTGTGTTGGTATAACGGTAATATTGGCAAAATTCCACTTGTAACAAACATCAGAATTGGTAAAAAAAATATGCATTCCATTATATTAGGCAATAATGAACAGTAGGTAAAGTGGTCGTGTCGTATTAAAATTCTATCAAATGTCTTCCATTGCAACGAGTCCAGTCAGGGTGCTGCAGAACCCCTGCAGTACCTCCACTGACCCCGGATTGAGAACTCCTGATTTAGCAGATACTCTAATCCAGAGTGATTTACAGTAAGTGCATTCATCTTAAGATAGCTATTTATTTTGTAAATAAACGTAATAAATTCTTCATGAAATTGTCATCTCACCTCTTAGCTTTGGTGTCATGTTCCCCAGAGAGACGCATTTTAGAGGCAGGGCCCCCCTCCTCTCTCTCCCCAGAGAGACTCATTTTAGAGGCAGGGCCCCCTCCTCTCTCTCCCCAGAGAGACTCATTTTAGAGGCAGGGGACCCCCTCCTCTCTCTCCCCAGAGAGACTCATTTTAGAGGCAGGGACCCCCTCCTCTCTCTCCCCAGAGAGACTCATTTTAGAGGCAGGGCCCCCCTCCTCTCTCTCCCCAGAGAGACGCCTTTTAGAGCACTGACCCCTAAACAGAGATGTAGCATGTTGGTTGTGGTAACCACAGTAACTAAACAGAGATGTAGCATGTCGGTTGTGGTTAACACAGTAACTAAACAGAGATGTAGCATGTTGGTTGTGGTTACCACAGTAACTAAACAGAGATGCAGCATGTTGGTTGTGGTTAACACAGTAACTAAACAGAGATGTAGCATGTTGGTTGTGGTTACCACAGTAACTTAACAGAGATGTAGCATGTTGGTTGTGGTTACCACAGTAACTTAACAGAGATGCAGCATGTTGGTTGTGGTTACCACAGTAACTTAACAGAGATGTAGCATGTTGGTTGTGGTTAACACAGTAACTAAACAGAGATGTAGCATGTTTACATTTACATTTTAGTCATTTAGCAGACGCTCTTATCCAGAGCGACTTACAGTTAGTGAATACATATTTTTTTATACTGGCCCCCCGTGGGAATCGAACCCACAACCCTGGTGTTGCAAACACCATGCTCTATCAACTGAGCTACATCCCTGCCGGCCATTCCCTCCCCTACCCTGGACGACGCTGGGCCAATTGTGCGCCGCCCATGAGTCTCCCGGTCGCGGCCGGCTGCGACAGAGCCTGGATTGGTTGTGGTTACCACAGTAACTAAACAGAGATGTAGCATGTTGGTTGTGGTTACCACAGTAACTAAACAGAGATGTAGCATGTTGGTTGTGGTTACCACAGTAACTAAACAGAGATGTAGCATGTTGGTTGGTAACCACAACTAGGTGAGACAACCACATATCACAGTCATATATACAGGATATAAACATTTTATTCTAGCTGAACAATGGAAATGTAGTGTTTTGCAAACAAAAACAAAAAAATGCATACACATTTAAAATCTATGAATTAAAAATCTGAGAAAATATTAGCAATAAATTATATTTAAAAAAAAGACAAATGTGATTTTTTTGGGGAAATAGCTTTTTGGAAATAAACATAATAAATTCTTCATAAAATTGTCATCTCACCTCTTAGCTTTGGTGTCATGTTCCCCAGAGAGACTCATTTTAGAGGCAGGGCCCCCCTCCTCTCTCTCCCCAGACAGACTCATTTTAGAGGCAGGGACCCCCTCCTCTCTCTCCCCAGAGAGACTCATTTTAGAGGCAGGGCCCCCCTCCTCTCTCTCTCCAGAGAGACTCATTTTAGACCACTGACCCCTAAACAGAGATGCAGCATGTTGGTTGTTGTGAACACAGTGACAACTCATTCTAGAATGTCAATTGTTCTCTTTTACTCATGATCTCTTAGAAATAAAACATTTACTAACAGACATATCGAAACAGTCGGGTGATTTAATTCAATCACATGAACATTGTTACGTTCCTCAACAAGAAATAAAACATTGTCTCTCAAACAGAAGAAGGAACTAACAAAGAGTCACTAACAACAACCAAAACGAAACAGGTGGTTTTAGGAGGGGTTCTGAAAGACACTCATGGGGGTGTCCACTAGTGATGGGAAACAGAGGCTTTCTGAACCCTTTGGGGCTTTCAACAAATTTTGCAGAAAATGCAATGGACAGATTTGAGTACTAATAAACAACATTTAGTTAGTTATGTTTTCAAAAACGATGCATCTGTGGTATTATTCAGGATACTAAATACAGAAGATTATCATAAATAAAACACATTATTTAAACAACAATGGGAAATCCCAATCCCCGTCCCTACCTGCTGAGCTACCATTCAGGGGCTACAAACTGGAAGACATCAAACTAAATGTATAAATAAGGTGTCCAGTAGAGGTCAGTGTTGGAAAGAGACTTTGCATCGAAAAAAAAAAGCACTGGCACCAGGGAGAAATCAGTGAGATCTCTCGCATTTTGTGAGGCCGGTTGGACGTACTGCCAAATTCTCTAAAACGACGTTGGAGGCAGCTTATGGTAGAGAAATGAACATTCAATTATCTGGCAACAGCTCTGGTGGACATTCCTGCAGTCAGCATGCCAATGGCACGCTCCCTCAAAACCTGAGACATCTGTGGCATTGTGTTGTGTGACAAAACTGCACATTTTCCAGTGGCCTTTTATTGTCCCCAGCACAAGGTGTACCTGTGTAATGATCATGCTGTTTAATCAGCTTCTTGATATTCCACCCCTGTCAGGTGGAAGGATTATCTTGGCAACAGAGAAATGCTCACTAACAGGGATGTTAACACATTTGTGCACAAAATTGGAGAGAAATAAGCTTTTTGTGCGAATGGAACATTTCTGGGATCTTTTATTTCAGCTCATGAAACCTGAGACCAATACTTTACATGTTGCGTTTATATTTTTGTTCAGTATAGAAAAAAACACAAAGCCTCCAGCAGAGGTCAATGCTCTTCTGACAGCTGTCAGATGGTAGTGTGATGTCCGAAGCTTCGACCGTCATCATCACGTAGTATTGTTACTTTGATACAAGCATTGATACGTTGTGTCAAATCAGTAGTGCTTTGAAAACTGCAACGGCACATCGTAGCTCCGGTATTAATCGACCAATCCCTAGTGTTCACTGAATGTTGACTAGCAACAAGAAAGTGGTACCTAAAAGACTCCCACCATGAGTGCCCATTGAAGTGGCTCCAGACGAGGACATCTGAAATAAAAACCCTCCTACTTACAATATGGAATAAAAGAACAAGTGGAGCAAACCAAACCAGACCAGACCAGACCACACCAAACCAGACCAAACCAGACTAGACCAAACCAGACCAAACCAGACCAGACCAAACCAGACCAAACCAGACCAAACCAGACCAAACCAGACCAAACCAAACCAGACCAGACCAGACCACACCAAACCAAACCAGAGCAAACCAGACCAAACTAGACCAAACCAAACCAAACCAAACCAAACCAGACCAAACCCTGGGAGATACAAGACAGAAAGACTTTGTTCATCAACTTAAAGAAGCAGAGTTACAAAGAGGTGCCAGTCTTCTAACATCTCTAAGGCCAGCCAGAACACTGGACCAGCTGCTCTTCAATATCACATAACAGATGGAACCCTTCTGACTAAAGAGATGACAAGCCAGCACAGGCATAAGCATACTGTCTATTGAGGTGGCGCCAAGAGGTGCGGCCAACGTGCTAACGTCCAACCTCAAAATATAAATGGAAATACCAAAGCCTGTAACAACATGTAGTCGTGACTGATATCTTTCACCTCATCTCCCTGTTACTGTTTGTTAAGGTAGTTATAGACAGTGCAGCAACACAAGGCCACATTCCTCTCAGCCCTTCCACTCTCTCAGGCTAATGTGTATTTATTAAAAGTAGACTATTTCTTTCAATCTGTTATTTTCTAAACGTATCTGAGAATGTAGACAGAAGGGACAAAATGGACATGATTGATCTGAGGGGGATCAGATCCGTACAGAAAGGTTTTTTGCAACAAGTAGGAGATTTATATTATGTAAAGTAGGCTAGGTTATAATATATAACAGAGGTTTGTTAGTGAAATGCAGATGGAGGTCTATACCTCATCTATAGCCTACATATCCTAGAAGACCAGCCTAAACCTGTTCAGATCAGTTCACATAGGTTATCAGTAGCAGGATTGATCACCTACAAATCGGTTTTAACCAGTGTATCTAGCTTGCATCATAGTCCACCCCTCAGGCTAAGTTCAGGTTACAGCATGAGGCAGACATCAACAGCCGAGTTGTAGGCTACTACCTGGGTAGTATTCATTAGTTTACACCACAGACAACAGTTTTAAAATGTTGCATAAACAGTTTACTCCAAACGCTGTACAACGTGACCTAAACAGTTTCCGTTGCCAAACGTTTTTCTACGGTGGGCACGAATGAACATACAAAACCTGTTTTGAGGAAGTGTAAGTTGTTGTTAGTCTTTCCACAGTATTTATTTGTCTCTCTTTCACACAAAATACCTTCCTGAGTGAAAAGAGTTAACAGTAGATTAGAAAGAGAAAATGTTTGTTTGTTGCTTGTTGTGTTTTAAGCCTGTTTTGAGAAGACAAGTCTATAGACCTATGATACAGTACACTCTTAGAAAAAAGAGTTCCAAAAGGGTCCTCTGGCTGTCCCCACAGGAGAACGCTTTTGGGTTCCAGGTAAAACCCTTCTGCCTTCCATGTAGAACCCTCTGTGGAAAGGATTCTTCATGGAACCCAAAAGGGTTCTACCCAGGACCAAAAAGGGTTCTACAAAGGGTTCTCCTATGGGGACAGCCAAAGAACCCTTTTAGATTCTAGATAGTGTAGGAGTGATCACCCTGGGGCACTCAGATGGAAACAGAACGAATTCACCCCACGCATCTAATTTATATCCAAAACATTTTAAGGAGAGTAGGCCTATTATAACACTGTCCCCAAAACATATCATCAACTATATGAATACACATAACAATATCATCAACTATATTAATACACATAACAATATCATCAACTATATTATTACACATAACAATATCATCAACTATATGAATACACATAACAATATCATCAACTATATGAATACACATAACAATATCATCAACTATATTAATACACATAACAATATCATCAACTATATTAATACACATAACAATGTCATCAACTATATTAATACACATAACAATATCATCAACTAGATGAATACACATAACAATATCATCAACTATATTAATACACATAACAATATCATCAACTATATTATTACACATAACAATATCATCAACTATATGAATATACATAACAATATCATCAACTATATAAATACACATAACAATATCATCAACTATATGAATACACATAACAATCGTCGTCTTACCTTTTATATGTCTCTCAATAGAAGTAGAGTCTGGAATGATCATTCGGTGGTGGAAAGTTCCTTTAGTTTATTCTGCTCATTTCCATATCAGGTTCTACCTGTTCTCTCTCCCACTCCCTGTCTCTTTATAGCTCTTACAATGTGCCTTGGCATACATTTCTACAAGTGTCTGGAACTAGAAATCCCATTATTTAGTGTTTTGTTGATGGTTGTCTTCAATTGGGTTGAGACCTGGTGACTGAGACGGCCATGGCATATTGTGAAACATCAGCAAGTTCAGCAGTCTTCATCACTGAAGCTCCTGCAAAACGTGCCCCAACAACCACCAATCGATAAGCTCTTCCCGAGCAGGGTTGCAGTCTCTCTTCGTTGCAACTCCTTTCTCCCCAGGGGTAGCAGCTCCTCTCTCCCCAGGGGTATCAGCTCCTCTCTCCCCAGGGGTAACAGCTCCTCTCTCCCCAGGGGTATCAGCTCCTCTCTCCCCAGGGGTAACAGCTCCTCTCTCCCCAGGGGTAGCAGCTCCTCTCTCCCCAGGGGGTAGCAGCTCCTCTCTTCCCAGGGGTAACAGCTCCTCTCTCCCCAGGGGTAACAGCTCCTCTCTCCCCAGGGGTAACAGCTCCTCTCTCCCCAGGGGTAGCAGCTCCTCTCTCCCCAGGGGTAGCAGCTCCTCTCTCCCCAGGGGTAGCAGCTCCTCTCTCCCCAGGGGTAACAGCTCCTCTCTCCCCAGGGGTAACAGCTCCTCTCTCCCCAGGGGTAGCATCTCCTCTCTCCCCTAGGATTTGAAGACATCGGTGGCTTAGCCCATAGCTAGTAGGAGGGTCTGGGAAGGAATTTCAACAGCTAAATCCATGAATACATCTACAGTGTATTGCCAAAAACCACTCAACCTATTCAAACATAGACTCTGACCTGTCCAATGAGCCAAACTGATTAAAGAATCCCACAGTACCTAAACTCTATTTTTGTCAGATGTTACTATGGTATACTGAAGTATAATTACAAGCATTCCATAAGTGTCAAAGGCTTTTATTGACAATTGCATTACGTTTATGCAAAGAGTCAATATTTGCAGTGTTGACCATTCTTTTTCAAGACCTCTGCAATCCACCCTGGCATGCTGTCAATTAACTTCTGGGCCACATCCTGACTGATGGCAGCCCATTCTTGCATAATCAATGCTTGGAGTTTGTCAGAATTTGTGGGTTTTTGTTTGTCCACCCGCCTCTTGAGGATTGACCACAAGTTCTCAATGGGATTAAGGTCTGGGGAGTTTCCTGGCCATGGACGCAAAATGTCGATGTTTTGTTCCTCGAGTCACTTAGTTATCATTTTTGCCTTATGGCAAGGTGCTCCATCATGCTGGAAAAGGCATTGGTCGTCACCAAACTGTTCTTGGATGGTTGGGAGAAGTTGCTGTCGGAGGATGTGTTGGTACCATTCTTTATTCATGGCTGTGTTCTTAGGCAAAATTGTGAGTGAGCCCACTCCCTTGGCTGAGAAGCAACCCCACACATGAATGGTCTCAGGATGCTTTACTGTTGGCATGACACAGGACTGATGGACTGATGGTAGCGCTCACCTTGTCTTCTCCGGACAAGCTTTTTTCCGGAAGCCCCAAACAATCGGAAAGGGGATTCATCAGAGAAAATGACTTTACCCCAGTCCTCAGCAGTCCAATCCCTGTACCTTTTGCAAAATATCAGTCTGTCCCTGATGTTTTTCCTGGAGAGAAGTGGCTTCCTCGCTGCCCTTCTTGACACCAAGCCATCCTCCAAAAGTCTTTGCCTCACTGTGCGTGCAGATGCACTCACAACTGCCTGCTGCCATTCCTGAGCAAGCTCTGCACTGGTGGTGCCCCGATCCCGCAGCTGAATCAACTTTAGGAGACGGTCCTGGTGCTTGCTGGACTTTCTTGGGCGCCCTGAAGCCTTCTTCACAACAATTGAACCTCTCTCCTTGAAGTTCTTGATGATCCGATAAATGGTTGATTTAGGTGCAATCTTACTAGCAGCAATATCCTTGCCTGTGAAGCCCTTTTTGTGCAAAGCAATGATGACGGCACGTGTTTCCTGGAAGGTAACCATGGTTAACAGAGGAAGAACAATGATTTCAAGCACCCCCCTCCTTTTAAAGCTTCCAGTCTGTTATTCTAACTCAATCAGCATGACAGAGTGCTCTCCAGCCTTGTCCTCGTCAACACTCTCACCTGTGTTAATGAGAGAATCACTGACATGATGTCAGCTGGTCCTTTTGTGGCAAGGCTGAAAATCAGTGGAAATGTTTTTTTGGGATTAAGTTCATTTTCATGGCAAAGAGGGACTTTGCAATTAATTGCAATTCATCTGATCACTCTTCATTCTGGAGTATATGCAAATTGCCATTATAAAAACTGAGGCAGCAGACTTTGTGAAAATGAATATTTGTGTCATTCTCAAAACTTTTGACCACGACTGTATACACACACTTAGAAATATGGGTACAGTATAGTTCCCTGGAGTACAAAAATATAAAAATACACAATGTACCTTCAGAGATATGTAATGTATTGTCAAATACTTTATGATGATAGACTTTATGATGATAATATATGCCTAGGAACTAACTTGGTTAAGGCCACAGGACTGAAAATGAACGAATTCAACGACCATGTCTCTGTCACTAACAAGTACAGTCAGTGGTAACGTTACAATTCACTATAAAAGGCAAGACACACTGGGAAATGATTTAGGAGGCGTGGCTTAGTGGGGGCAAGGCTTTCACATTACCTGGAGTGGGAGATGTACCATGCTACAGACAAGCCCCCTTTATGAGAGTCACAAGTACGCATCAGGCACTGAAGGAGGCAGTGTCATGGTGCGTTTGTTACCAAGTGGGAAGTAGGAATTTACTACATAACACTGGGAAAAATCCACTTGAACGGCCCTCCAACTGGAAATTACTAGTGGGAAACTGGTCTATCATCCTGAGCGCCCACTTCTCCCACATGGTGACCTCTGACCTCACCTACTAAGGAAATGGTTTCTATAACAGCATTTTTGGCAGTTAAATGCAACAACAAAACATTATTTATAAAAATCTATCTGTTTTTGAACTCTATAATTTGGTTACAAGCATGATAACTGTAGTTTTAGTTCATGGTTGACGAAGTTGTTGGCCATTAGCCAAACACCGTTTATCAATGAGTTCAAATTAAATGAATGCAACCAACTGCTTTTTACGACTTCAGAACTGGTCAATTCCCAACTTCCACATGGTTACAAACGCAGCATCAGAGTGGAAACTTGAGAGACCAAACATAACAATCCTGTCACAACAGAAAATGCCATTGTGAATGCTGAACAATAGGAATGTTCTTTTAAAGAGTCCTTGGCAGTTTGCACAGTGCAAGAAATCTTTTGGATTTCCATTTGGGAAACTGCTTTGTTTACACGGAACTATAACACCTTTGCCTTCTCTTATGATTTGCCTGTTGTGTGCTCTGTCCCCACGTTGTCTCAGTATGGTCAGTGGGAGCTTCCAGTCTTTGGAGTTCTTTGGGAAAGAAAGGGCCTTTTGCCACTTCAGCTTCACCTTTATGAATCATTTCCAGTTGCCGGGCAATTTTTGATTGTGGTTTCTCACAAAAGAGACAGTAATGTTTTGATCAATCTTTAGTCTTTGTAACGTGCATGACTTCAAGTGAACTTGCGGATTCTTGCACAGAGGTGTCAGACTCAGTATTTCTATGTCCCTTATAGGCCTTTGTTCTTCCATACAGTAAAGCTCTAAACTGCTCTCGTTGCCACGTTCTGTTCCTGGCACATATTCATCTTCTGTTGTTTCTATGTTGCTGATTGAGTCTTCAGAATCATATCCAAGCATTTGTTTGTTGAGCTGAAATCATAAAAGCTATCAGAATTCATACAGTTGTTTTACTGAATACATTGTCTGGTCACTGAAAACATGAACTGTTTTACTCCAACATATCAACTCTTATTTACTAAACCAATAACTGTTCAATCATGTCCTGATTTTTCTGAAAAGGGTTATTTCATATAATCAAGAAAGAAAAACTGTAATCATTCCATTACCTATTTTGTAGGCTAATGCACAGAATACTACTCACCCCAAATCCTATGGGGACAGCCAAATAACCCTTTTAGGTTCTAGATAGCACTTTTTCTTTCCTAAGAGTGTAGAAAGATGATATCCACAGTATTTTGGCCTGAGCTCATGGTCTTCCTCTACCTCTTCTGTGACAGCCAGGGGGAGCAGGAAGCTGACTAGTGGTGGTTATTCAGCATGAAACGTCCATTGGGGTGGGGGCACGGTAAGACGTCTGTAGCATCCACAGTGTTTAGAAAACAACACAATACATTATCTAGCATTCCTTTCAATTCGGCACAAAATAATCAGAAACGACCTGAACAAACTGCAAATGCATCCACGGAGTTTGAAGAGTCACAAGCTTGATGTATCCATTGCGTGCTAGGAACATGGGATACATACTACACTTTGGAAGTGAAACAAGTGAAAACAAGCCCCAAAATGGCTGCTGCACAAGTATCCCAAAAACATTTCCCTAACACAAGTGGTTAGTACCTGTGCAAGAATGAAATAATCACAGCCATTTTGTGTTGAGATATAAGGGGTTGGGGTCAATTCCATTTAAATTCCATTCAATTAAAAAAGTAAACCAAATTCCAATTCCACATTTTCCTAATTGAAAACTATTGAAGAGAATTGGAATTTCAGTGTACTTCTTGAATTGACTGGAATTGAAATGGAATTGACCCCAACCCTGTGTGATACACTGTACATTGATATTTACAAATACACTCTCTGTTCTTTCCAGTTGCGGAACCACTTCTCTGGTTGAAACAGATGTATTGTCAATTTTTGGCTCGACTGAAAAATAAATCAAATAAGAACCATTTCAAGTAATGAAATGACAATCCTCATTTCAGTGACTTGGATCTTATGAGAGGTTGAATTGACTGGCTTCCAAAATAAAAACAGAAGGAAGCAGAGCTCTAGCAAACACATTTCTAAACATCTAGGTCAGGGCTATTCAACTGGCAGCCCACAGCCAAGATCCAAACCATTTATCACTTTAGAATGGCCCTTTGATAAATGCTGAACATTAATTAAAAATAATCTGCAAAACAATCCCAGTAAAAATTGAATGTTTAGGGCCAAAATGAGCCCTCGTTCAATATTCTCCAATGGGAGAATCTGTTTTCCTATAGTCTTGCCCATTAAGTGCTGTCAATCAATATAAGTAACATACCAGTTGCAGCCAATCAGAGCTGCTAACAGGGGTACAGGGACTGTCTGCCCGCCTACTGGCTCTTTCGCCACTGATAAGACTACACTGCCAGAGCGTGCTTTGGCTAAACTCAGCATTGACTTAAAAAACAATGGACTCAGTTATGGCTATCATAAACTTTATCCGTTCAACATTTATCCTTCAACATTGATGTTTCGTGGTCTGCTGAGCATCATGATATCCTTTTACATAATGAGGTTGGGTAGCTAAGTAAGGGTAGGCCTAATTCTCTCTAGAGAGTATGGGAGTTTAGGGAGGAGATCATTGCTTTGCTGTAATGAATATGTAGTGAATTATCATTAAGTGATAACAGTCTGGGGGAACAAGGTATGAGGATACCTCTTTCCAAAACATGTCCCCTGGTCACTCCCAGTACATATAATTAAAGGAGCCCAAGGCACCTTGATTACATAGATCACACAGAGGAGCGGTTGTGATTTCTATTAAATGATGTTTTCTAGGTGGAAGGTTTACCCTGTGTATGAGATTAAAATGTATCAGCTGGTGATTAGGATTGTTAGATGAACCCACTAAGTTCCTGATGAACTCAACTGGTGAGCCTCTTTAGCAGCTAGTTCCATGGACACACTGATTCCAATGTCCTTTGCCAAGGTCAGATGACTTTCAGTCAACAGTCTGTTTGTGTAGCTTCACTCCGTAGCCCACAGAGCTCACACCCAGTGGCTCTCCAGGACCAGGTTCAGAGAACACCTGACTCACTGATAATAGTCTAACACCTGGAAGGACAAGGGATTCACTAAAATTATATTTAGTGGGTTTTAATGAAGGGTTTTAATTGAAGATATTGTAAGAGTGCGTCAATTCAAGTCTGGTATTGGAATGAAAGACATCATTGAAGTTATTGCAAATCAAGCTGAGTTTATTAAATGCAAATGTATAAATGATAAGTATGAGGGTTCGTATACGGGCTCACTGATGCACCACGCAGGGAGATCAGAGAACTAGTGGCTGTCTCACATGTTCTTCCTTAAATACCCTTGACAGAGATAGTTCCTGTTTCTGAACAGGCCTGTCAGAGCAGAGGCTGGGCGTGGTTTCGACTTGCCGCCTGTTCATTGCCACGCGGGTTGGTCCCAACCCCTAGGCGCTGAGTTGCCAGGCGTAGTTCTGTCTCTGGCAGATGTCCTCAAATTGATGTCCTTAATCAGCCCTGTTTCATAGCAACTTTACTCCTTGTTCTGTTCTTTTTAGTAAAACCACAGAGATACGGCCTATCGTGACTTAACAGCTGATAACTCCACTGACAGTTAGTCACGCTCACCCTTCCTTGAGCAGAATATCTATAGCCTGGGTATCTGATATTGAGACACCAACAGTTTCTGTCCAAAGGTAAAATTCTTGTATTTCAACAAACAAGTTATCTGATATTGAGACACCAATTTCCATCCAAAGGTTAAATTCTTGTATTTCAACAAACAAGTTATCTAATATTGAGAAACCAATTTCTATCCAAAGGTTAAACTCTTGTATTTCAACAAACAAATTAAATCCCAACAATATTGTTTAAAGATATTGTCCATCATGTTGTGTGCAGAAGAGGCTTTGGCCTTCTGGGCTTGTTCAATGACAAGGCCATTATGGAAAGAGTTGTTCAGCTGTAGAGACACATCAACACAGTAATTCAGTATATCTGGTCCTCCATTATGGAAAGAGTTGTTTAGCTGTAGAGACACATCAACACAGTAATTCAGTATATCTGGTCCTCCATTATGGAAAGAGTTGTTCAGCTGTAGAGACACATCAACACAGTAATTCAGTATATCTGGTCCTCCATTATGGAAAGAGTTGATCAGCTGTAGAGACACATCAACACAGTAATTCAGTATATCTGGTCCTCCATTATGGAAAGAGTTGATCAGCTGTAGAGACACATCAACACAGTAATTCAGTATATCTGGTCCTCCATTATGGAAAGAGTTGTTCAGCTGTAGAGACACATCAACACAGTAATTCAGTATATCTGGTCCTCCATTATGGAAAGAGTTGTTCAGCTGTAGAGACACATCAACACAGTAATTCAGTATATCTGGTCCTCCATTATGGAAAGAGTTGTTCGGCTGTAGAGACACAACAACACAGTAATTCAGTATATCTGGTCCTCCATTATGGAAAGAGTTGTTCAGCTGTAGAGACACATCAACACAGTAATTCAGTATATCTGGTCCTCCATTATGGAAAGAGTTGTTCGGCTGTAGAGACACAACAACACAGTAATTCAGTATATCTGGTCCTCCATTATGGAAAGAGTTGTTCAGCTGTAGAGACACATCAACACAGTAATTCAGTATATCTGGTCCTCCATTATGGAAAGAGTTGTTCGGCTGTAGAGACACAACAACACAGTAATTCAGTATATCTGGTCCTCCATTATGGAAAGAGTTGTTCAGCTGTAGAGACACAACAACACAGTAATTCAGTATATCTGGTCCTGGTTGCCATAGTTACAGTAGGAACCCATGTTGATGAGCTACAGGGATTTAGAATTTTAACACAAAAGCTTAAAGGAAGAGAAAAGTTTCCTGTTTCAGGTCAGGGGCCGTATCCACAAATCATCTCAGAGTAGGAGTACTGATCTGGGATCAGTTTAGCCTTTTAGATCATAATGAATAAGATTATATGGGCAGATCCTAGATCAGCACTCCTACTATGAGGCCCAGTATCCTGTTTCAGGTCAGTTCTACCTTTCTGTCTGAAAATGGAATGTTCTGAACATCCTGAAATCATAGCTTCATACTAGACTTGGGTATTTATTTTGCTCTTTTGCACCCCAGTATCTCTATTTGCACATCTAGCATTCCGGTGTTAATACTGATTGTAATTATTTTGCACTATAGCCTATTTATTGCCTTACTTCCATAACTTGCTACATTTGCACACACTGTATATATATTTTCTGTTGTATTTCTTTGACTTTATGTTTTTTTTACCCCATATGTAACTCTGTGTTGTTGTTTTTATCGCACTGCTTTGCTTTATCTTGGCCAGGTCGCAGTTGTAAATGAGAACTTGTTCTCAACTGGCTTACCTGGTTAGATAAAGGTTAAATAAAAATAACTAAAAATAAAAAGGATTCATAATGTTAGGTACTGTATTTTAGATGAACTTGATTTCCACTGATCTTTGCACCTTTGGGACTATTCCATTCCATTTAAACAATAACTCGTAGTTGTGGTGAGAATAAATTGTGGTGTGACAGTGGCACTCTGACTCCACCTAGTGGTGTCCCCACAGAGTTGTATATGGGGATCCCTCTCCACCTGCCATGTCATATCAACAAATATGGTTGAGGGTTTGCATCACTGGGTTCCCTCAGCTGCTGTAGTACAGGACGTGTTCTGGATCTCTTTCTACACTGAGGACAGTCATAGTTTCCTGAAGGAGCAGGTTTCTCCCAGTATCTGGTGATGCACTGTCTGCAGAACCAGTGCCACAGGTGATAGAGACTGGATCCCTCAGCACCTGCTGACACACTGCACACCTGGAGTGATCCTCTGGCAGAGAGATGAAAGAACAATGTGATCGTTCACTGCTAATTCTCAATTAATGTGATGTCATAATGAACTTTTTAACAGAGCAGAGTAAGCAACAGGTACTGATATAACAGAGTGAGTTCTGTCCCTTTCTCCCTGACCCAGGAAGTGAACTCAAAACCCTCGGAACAATAAAAGTACTGTTGAAAGTACCGTCTCACTCATACTAACCTTTAATCAAAGGGCGTCGTTCTGCTGATAAAACGTGGAGACTGACAATGGACCAGTTACTCTTCATAGAGACATCTGGGTACTGGAGACTCTACTCTCTGGGTCTGGTTGGAGTCTCTGACAGCTGGGTACTGGAGACTCTACTCTCTGGGTCTGGTTGGAGTCTCTGACAGCTGGGTACTGGAGACTCTACTCTCTGGGTCTGGTTGGAGTCTCTGACAGCTGGGTACTGGAGACTCTACTCTCTGGGTCTGGTTGGAGTCTCTGACAGCTGGGTACTGGAGACTCTACTCTCTGGGTCTGGTTGGAGTCTCTGACAGCTGGGTACTGGAGACTCTACTCTCTGGGTCTGGTTGGAGTCTCTGACAGCTGGGTACTGGAGACTCTACTCTCTGGGTCTTGTTGGAATCTCTGACAGCTGGGTACTGGAGACTCTACTCTCTGGGTCTGGTTGGAGTCTCTGACAGCTGGGTACTGGAGACTCCACTCTCTGGGTCTGGTTGGAGTCTCTGACAGCTGGGTACTGGAGACTCTAATCTCTGGGTCTGGTTGGAGTCTCTGACAGCTGGGTACTGGAGACTCTACTCTCTGGGTCTGGTTGGAGTCTCTGACAGCTGGGTACTGGAGACTCTACTCTCTGGGTCTGGTTGGAGTCTCTGACAGCTGGGTACTGGAGACTCTACTCTCTGGGTCTGGTTGGAGTCTCTGACAGCTGGGTACTGGAGACTCTACTCTCTGGGTCTGGTTGGAGTCTCTGACAGCTGGGTACTGGAGACTCTACTCTCTGGGTCTGGTTGGAGTCTCTGACAGCTGGGTACTGGAGACTCTACTCTCTGGGTCTGGTTGGAGTCTCTGACAGCTGGGTACTGGAGACTCTACTCTCTGGGTCTGGTTGGAGTCTCTGACAGCTGGGTACTGGATACTCCACTCTCTGGGTCTGGTTGGAGTCTCTGACAGCTGGGTACTGGAGACTCTACTCTCTGGGTCTGGTTGGAGTCTCTGACAGCTGGGTACTGGAGACTCTACTCTCTGGGTCTGGTTGGAGTCTCTGACAGCTGGGTACTGGAGACTCTACTCTCTGGGTCTGGTTGGAGTCTCTGACAGCTGGGTACTGGAGACTCTACTCTCTGGGTCTGGTTGGAGTCTCTGACAGCTGGGTACTGGAGACTCTACTCTCTGGGTCTGGTTGGAGTCTCTGACAGCTGGGTACTGGAGACTCTACTCTCTGGGTCTGGTTGGAGTCTCTGACAGCTGGGTACTGGAGACTCTACTCTCTGGGTCTGGTTGGAGTCTCTGACAGCTGGGTACTGGAGACTCTACTCTCTGGGTCTGGTTGGAGTCTCTGACAGCTGGGTACTGGAGACTCTACTCTCTGGGTATGGTTGGAGTCTCTGACAGCTGGGTACTGGAGACTCTACTCTCTGGGTCTGGTTGGAGTCTCTGACAGCTGGGTACTGGAGACTCTACTCTCTGGGTCTGGTTGGAGTCTCTGACAGCTGGGTACTGGATACTCCACTCTCTGGGTCTGGTTGGAGTCTCTGACAGCTGGGTACTGGAGACTCTACTCTCTGGGTCTGGTTGGAGTCTCTGACAGCTGGGTACTGGAGACTCTACTCTCTGGGTCTGGTTGGAGTCTCTGACAGCTGGGTACTGGAGACTCTACTCTCTGGGTCTGGTTGGAGTCTCTGACAGCTGGGTACTGGAGACTCTACTCTCTGGGTCTGGTTGGAGTCTCTGACAGCTGGGTACTGGAGACTCTACTCTCTGGGTCTGGTTGGAGTCTCTGACAGCTGGGTACTGGAGACTCTACTCTCTGGGTCTGGTTGGAGTCTCTGACAGCTGGGTACTGGAGACTCCACTCTCTGGGTCTGGTTGGAAACTCTGACAGCTGGGTACTGGAGACTCTACTCTCTGGGTCTGGTTGGAGTCTCTGACAGCTGGGTACTGGAGACTCTACTCTCTGGGTCTGGTTGGAGTCTCTGACAGCTGGGTACTGGAGACTCTACTCTCTGGGTCTGGTTGGAGTCTCTGACAGCTGGGTACTGGAGACTCTACTCTCTGGGTCTGGTTGGAGTCTCTGACAGCTGGGTACTGGAGACTCTACTCTCTGGGTCTGGTTGGGTTCTCTGACAGCTGGGTACTGGAGACTCTACTCTCTGGGTCTGGTTGGAGTCTCTGACAGCTGGGTACTGGAGACTCTACTCTCTGGGTCTGGTTGGAGTCTCTGACAGCTGGGTACTGGAGACTCTACTCTCTGGGTCTGGTTGGAGTCTCTGACAGCTGGGTACTGGAGACTCTACTCTCTGGGTCTGGTTGGAGTCTCTGACAGCTGGGTACTGGAGACTCTACTCTCTGGGTCTGGTTGGAGTCTCTGACAGCTGGGTACTGGAGACTCTACTCTCTGGGTCTGGTTGGAGTCTCTGACAGCTGGGTACTGGAGACTCTACTCTCTGTGTCTTGTTGGAGTCTCTGACAGCTGGGTACTGGAGACTCTACTCTCTGGGTCTGGTTGGAGTCTCTGACAGCTGGGTACTGGAGACTCTACTCTCTGGGTCTGGTTGGAGTCTCTGACAGGTGGGTACTGGAGACTCTACTCTCTGGGTCTGGTTGGAGTCTCTGACAGCTGGGTACTGGAGACTCTACTCTCTGGGTCTGGTTGGAGTCTCTGACAGCTGGGTACTGGAGATTCTACTCTCTGGGTCTGGTTGGAGTCTCTGACAGCTGGGTACTGGAGACTCTACTCTCTGGGTCTGGTTGGAGTCTCTGACAGCTGGGTACTGGAGACTCTACTCTCTGGGTCTGGTTGGAGTCTCTGACAGCTGGGTACTGGAGACTCTACTCTCTGGGTCTGGTTGGAGTCTCCGACAGCTGGGTACTGGAGACTCTACTCTCTGGGTCTGGTTGGAGTCTCTGACAGCTGGGTACTGGATACTCTACTCTCTGGGTCTGGTTGGAGTCTCTGACAGCTGGGTACTGGAGACTCTACTCTCTGGGTCTGGTTGGAGTCTCTGACAGCTGGGTACTGTAGACTCTACTCTCTGGGTCTGGTTGGAGTCTCTGACAGCTGGGTACTGTAGACTCTACTCTCTGGGTCTGGTTGGAGTCTCTGACATCTGGGTAATGGAGACTCTGCTCTCTGGGTCTGGTTGTAGTCTCTGACAGCTGGGTATTTTTCCCCCGTAATATTTTCAAATCAAATCAAATTTTATTTGCCACATGCGCTGAATACAACAGGTGTAGACATTACAGTGAAATGCTTACTTACAAGCCCTTAACCAACAATGCAGTTTTTTTAAGAAAAAAATAATATTTCATACAGTAATGTTGATCAGTAGTATCAGAAATCACCCTGGATCATTATTAAACCCCATAGTATTTCATACAGTAATGATGATCAGTAGTATCAGAAATCACCCTGGATCATTTTTAAACCCCATAGTATTACATACAGTAATGTTGATCAGTAGTGTGAGAAATCACCCTGGATCATTATTAAACCCCATAGTATTTCATACAGTAATGATGATCAGTAGTATGAGAAATCACCCTGGATCATTATTAAACCCCATAGTATTTCATACAGTAATGATGATCAGTAGTATCAGAAATCACCCTGGATCATTATTAAACCCCATAGTATTTCATACAGTAATGTTGATCAGTAGTATCAGAAATCACCCTGGATCATTATTAAACCCCATAGTATTTCATACAGTAATGATGATCAGTAGTATGAGAAATCATCCTGGATCATTATTAAACCCCATAGTATTTCATACAGTAATGATGATCAGCAGTATGAGAAATCACCCTGGATCATTATTAAACCCCATAGTATTTCATACAGTAATGTTGATCAGTAGTATTAGAAATCACCCTGGATCATTATTAAACCCCATAGTATTTCATACAGTAATGTTGATCAGTAGTATCAGAAATCACCCTGGATCAATATTAAACCCCATAGTATTTCATACAGTAATGATGATCAGTAGTATGAGAAATCACCCTGGATCATTATTAAACCCCATAGTATTTCATACAGTAATGATGATCAGTAGTATCAGAAATCACCCTGGATCATTATTAAACCCCATAGTATTTCATACAGTAATGATGATCAGTAGTATCAGAAATCACCCTGGATCATTATTAAACCCCACAGTATTTCATACATTTTTTGTTACAATTGGAACCCTTTCACCACTAAAAGGTTCTAAGTAGAACCTTTTTCACCACCCGAGGGTTCTACCTGAAACAAAAAAGGGTTTTCCTATGGGGACAAACGAAGAACCCCTTTGCGTGTAGTATCAAAATAACTATAAATGGGAATTATCTTCTTGGAGATAAGTGTCAGAATCTGGGCACTAAACTCGCTGTTTTTATGTTTTAATCACTGTTTATATCCATTTCTACTCAGAACAGACTAATAATACCCACCCAGTCCTGTAGATGAATACCTCTCTGAGTGGTTTTACAGTGTCCCAGTCCTGTAGATGAATACCTCTCTGAGTGGTTTTACAGTGTCCCAGTCCTGTAGATGAATACCTCTCTGAGTGGTTTTACAGTGTCCCAGTCCTGTAGATGAATACCTCTCTGAGTGGTTTTACAGTGTCTCAGTCCTGTAGATGAATACCTCTCTGAGTGGTTTTACAGTGTCTCAGTCCTGTAGATGACTACCTCTCTGAGTGGTTTTACAGTGTCCCAGTCCTGTAGATGAATACCTCTCTGAGTGGTTTTACAGTGTCCCAGTCCTGTAGATGAATACCTCTCTGAGTGGTTTTACAGTGTCCCAGTCCTGTAGATGAATACCTCTCTGAGTGGTTTTACAGTGTCTCAGTCCTGTAGATGAATACCTCTCTGAGTGGTTTTACAGTGTCCCAGTCCTGTAGATGAATACCTCTCTGAGTGGTTTTACAGTGTCCCAGTCATGTAGATGAATACCTCTCTGAGTGGTTTGACAGTGTCTCAGTCCTGTAGATGAATACCTCTCTGAGTGGTTCTACAGTGTCTCAGTCCTGTAGATGAATACCTCTCTGAGTGGTTTTACAGTGTCTCAGTCCTGTAGATGAATACCTCTCTGAGTGGTTCTACAGTGTCCCAGTCCTGTAGATGAATACCTCTCTGAGTGGTTTTACAGTGTCTCAGTCCTGTAGATGAATACCTCTCTGAGTGATATTACAGTGTGTCCGTCCTGTAGATGAATACCTCTCTGAGTGGTTTTACAGTGTCTCAGTCCAGTAGATGAATACCTCTCTGAGTGGTTCTACAGTGTCCCAGTCCTGTAGATGAATACCTCTCTGAGTGGTTCTACAGTGTCTCCATCCTGTAGATGAATACCTCTCTGAGTGGTTTTACAGTGTCCCAGTCCTGTAGATGAATACCTCTCTGAGTGGTTCTACAGTGTCTCAGTCCTGTAGATGAATACCTCTCTGAGTGGTTTTACAGTGTCTCAGTCCTGTAGATGAATACCTCTCTGAGTGGTTTTACAGTGTCTCAGTCCTGTAGATGAATACCTCTCTGAGTGGTTTTACAGTGTCCCAGTCCTGTAGATGAATACCTCTCTGAGTGGTTTACAGTGTCCCAGTCCTGTAGATGAATACCTCTCTGAGTGGTTTACAGTGTCTCAGTCCTGTAGATGAATACCTCTCTGAGTGGTTTACAGTGTCCCAGTCCTGTAGATGAATACCTCTCTGAGTGGTTTTACAGTGTCCCAGTCCTGTAGATGAATACCTCTCTGAGTGGTTTTACAGTGTCTCAGTCCTGTAGATGCATACCTCTCTGAGTGGTTTTACAGTGTCCCAGTCCTATAGATGAATACCTCTCTGAGTGGTTTTACAGTGTCTCAGTCCTATAGATGAATACCTCTCTGAGTGGTTCTCCAGTGTCCCAGTCCTGTAGATGAATACCTCTCTGAGTGGTTTTACAGTGTCCCAGTCCTGTAGATGAATACCTCTCTGAGTGGTTCTCCAGTGTCCCAGTCCTGTAGATGAATACCTCTCTGATTGGTTTTACAGTGTCTCAGTCCTGTAGATGAATACCTCTCTGAGTGGTTTTACAGTGTCCCAGTCCTATAGATGAATACCTCTCTGAGTGGTTTTACAGTGTCTCAGTCCTATAGATGAATACCTCTCTGAGTGGTTCTCCAGTGTCCCAGTCCTGTAGATGAATACCTCTCTGAGTGGTTTTACAGTGTCTCAGTCCAGTAGATAATACCTCTCTGAGTGGTTCTACAGTGTCCCAGTCCTGTAGATGAATACCTCTCTGAGTGGTTTTACAGTGTCCCAGTCCTGTAGATGAATACCTCTCTGAGTGGTTTTACAGTGTCTCAGTCCTATAGATGAATACCTCTCTGAGTGGTTCTCCAGTGTCCCAGTCCTGTAGATGAATACCTCTCTGAGTGGTTTTACAGTGTCTCAGTCCAGTAGATGAATACCTCTCTGAGTGGTTCTACAGTGTCCCAGTCCTGTAGATGAATACCTCTCTGAGTGGTTCTACAGTGTCTCCATCCTGTAGATGAATACCGCTCTGAGTGGTTTTACAGTGTCCCAGTCCTGTAGATGAATACCTCTCTGAGTGGTTCTACAGTGTCTCAGTCCTGTAGATGAATACCTCTCTGAGTGGTTTTACAGTGTCTCAGTCCTGTAGATGAATACCTCTCTGAGTGGTTTTACAGTGTCTCAGTCCTGTAGATGAATACCTCTCTGAGTGGTTTTACAGTGTCCCAGTCCTGTAGATGAATACCTCTCTGAGTGGTTTACAGTGTCCCAGTCCTGTAGATGAATACCTCTCTGAGTGGTTTACAGTGTCTCAGTCCTGTAGATGAATACCTCTCTGAGTGGTTTACAGTGTCCCAGTCCTGTAGATGAATACCTCTCTGAGTGGTTTTACAGTGTCCCAGTCCTGTAGATGAATACCTCTCTGAGTGGTTTTACAGTGTCCCAGTCCTGTAGATGAATACCTCTCTGAGTGGTTCTACAGTGTCCCAGTCCTGTAGATGAATACCTCCCTGAGGGGTTTTACAGTGTCCCAGTCCTGTAGATGAATACCTCTCTGAGTGGTTTTACAGTGTCCCAGTCCTGTAGATGAATACCTCTCTGAGTGGTTTTACAGTGTCTCAGTCCTGTAGATGAATACCTCTCTGAGTGGTTTTACAGTGTCCCAGTCCTATAGATGAATACCTCTCTGAGTGGTTTTACAGTGTCTCAGTCCTATAGATGAATACCTCTCTGAGTGGTTCTCCAGTGTCCCAGTCCTGTAGATGAATACCTCTCTGAGTGGTTTTACAGTGTCCCAGTCCTGTAGATGAATACCTCTCTGAGTGGTTCTCCAGTGTCCCAGTCCTGTAGATGAATACCTCTCTGAGTGGTTTTACAGTGTCTCAGTCCTGTAGATGAATACCTCTCTGAGTGGTTTTACAGTGTCCCAGTCCTATAGATGAATACCTCTCTGAGTGGTTTTACAGTGTCTCAGTCCTATAGATGAATACCTCTCTGAGTGGTTCTCCAGTGTCCCAGTCCTGTAGATGAATACCTCTCTGAGTGGTTTTACAGTGTCTCAGTCCAGTAGATGAATACCTCTCTGAGTGGTTCTACAGTGTCCCAGTCCTGTAGATGAATACCTCTCTGAGTGGTTTTACAGTGTCCCAGTCCTGTAGATGAATACCTCTCTGAGTGGTTTTACAGTGTCTCAGTCCTATAGATGAATACCTCTCTGAGTGGTTCTCCAGTGTCCCAGTCCTGTAGATGAATACCTCTCTGAGTGGTTTTACAGTGTCTCAGTCCAGTAGATGAATACCTCTCTGAGTGGTTCTACAGTGTCCCAGTCCTGTAGATGAATACCTCTCTGAGTGGTTCTACAGTGTCTCCATCCTGTAGATGAATACCTCTCTGAGTGGTTTTACAGTGTCCCAGTCCTGTAGATGAATACCTCTCTGAGTGGTTCTACAGTGTCTCAGTCCTGTAGATGAATACCTCTCTGAGTGGTTTTACAGTGTCTCAGTCCTGTAGATGAATACCTCTCTGAGTGGTTTTACAGTGTCTCAGTCCTGTAGATGAATACCTCTCTGAGTGGTTTTACAGTGTCCCAGTCCTGTAGATGAATACCTCTCTGAGTGGTTTACAGTGTCCCAGTCCTGTAGATGAATACCTCTCTGAGTGGTTTACAGTGTCTCAGTCCTGTAGATGAATACCTCTCTGAGTGGTTTACAGTGTCCCAGTCCTGTAGATGAATACCTCTCTGAGTGGTTTTACAGTGTCCCAGTCCTGTAGATGAATACCTCTCTGAGTGGTTTTACAGTGTCCCAGTCCTGTAGATGAATACCTCTCTGAGTGGTTCTACAGTGTCCCAGTCCTGTAGATGAATACCTCCCTGAGTGGTTTTACAGTGTCCCAGTCCTGTAGATGAATACCTCTCTGAGTGGTTTTACAGTGTCCCAGTCCTGTAGATGAATACCTCTCTGAGTGGTTTTACAGTGTCTCAGTCCTGTAGATGAATACCTCTCTGAGTGGTTTTACAGTGTCCCAGTCCTATAGATGAATACCTCTCTGAGTGGTTTTACAGTGTCTCAGTCCTATAGATGAATACCTCTCTGAGTGGTTCTCCAGTGTCCCAGTCCTGTAGATGATTACCTCTCTGAGTGGTTTTACAGTGTCCCAGTCCTGTAGATGAATACCTCTCTGAGTGGTTCTCCAGTGTCCCAGTCCTGTAGATGAATACCTCTCTGAGTGGTTCTCCAGTGTTTCTGTGTTTAATCTACATGATATATCAGCTCTTACTGGTCAGAATTGAAGGAAAGATAGATGGCGCAAAACACAGGGAAATTCTTGAGGGAAACCTGTTTCAGTCTTCCAGAGATTTGAGACTGGGACGGAGGTTCACCTTCCAGCAGGTCAATGACCCTAAGCATACTGCTAAAGCAACACTTGAGTGGTTTAAGGGGAAACATTTAAATATCTTGGAATGGCCTAGTCAAAGCCCAGACCTCAATCCAATTGTGAATCTGTGGTATGAGTTAAAGATTGCTGTACACCAGCGGAACCCATCCAACTTGAAGGAGCTGGAGCAGTTTTGCGTTGAAGAATGGTCAAAAATCCCAGTGGCTAGATGTGCCAAGCTTATAGAGACATACCCCAAGAGACTTGCAGCTGTAATTGCTGCTATGCACGCTCAAGTTTTCAGTTTTTTTGTCTTATTTCTTGTTTGTTTCACAATAAAAATATTTTTCATCTTCAAAGTGGTAGGCATGTTGTGTAAATCAATTGATACAAACCCCCAAAAAATCAATTTTAATTCCAGGTTGTAAGGCAACAAAATAGGAAAAATGCCAAGGGGAGTGAATACTTTCGCAAACCACTTATATATTTATACATTTATAATTAAAATTAATATGTTTTGTTTAACTGATTGAACAAACGTTTTTTTTTTTACTTTTATTTGTGGTGTGGTTTTCATATCAGCCCTTTTGAGCTTCCCATCCTCACCTGAACACTATTTTTACCTGTTTATTTATCTGTGTCACGATCGTCTAAGGAGGAGGACCAAGGCGCAGCGTGAAGAGCGAACATACTATACTTTATTAAGTATCACACGATAAACAAAACAATAAACGATAACGTGACGTCCTAGGTCTAAACACAACCAACACGGAACAAGATCCCACAACTACTGTGGGAAAACAGCCTGTCTAAATGTGATTCCCAATCAGAGACAACCAGCCACAGCTGACACTCGTTGCCTCTGATTGAGAACCACACTGGCCAACATAGAAATAGAACAACTAGAATCTACAACCTAAAACATAAACACATAGAATATACACACCCTGGCTCAATATATAGAGTCCCCAGAGCCAGGGTGTGACAATCTGCAGTGTTTTGTCTTTCACATCTTTTCTTTGGTGTGAATAAAACCTAAAACCTAATTCAGAAATGGTTTCACTTGCAATGACTTGTTATGTTTAAACCGTGATTTAAACTGAGACTCAGTGATATGACATGTAAGGCTGTGTGTCTGCCTGTATTCATATATGGACCTGATTTCCATTCAGACTGCTTTGTCCAGCCAAGTGGCACTTTGTGGGATACATTGAATGTAATGGAGTTGAAGTTGTGTTCCCAGCTGTCCACAGGATGGCGCCAGAGCAGCATAACTGGACGGTTGAGACATGAGTAATATACCAGGGAAATACACTATATATACAAAAGTATGTGGACAACCCTTCAAATTAGTGGATTCGGCTATTTCAGCCAAACCCGTTGCTGACAGGTGTATGAAATCGAGCACACAGCCATGCAATCTCCATAGACAAACATTGGCAGTAGAATGGCCTTACTGAAGTGCTCATTGACTTTCAACATGGCACCGTCATAGAATGCCACCTTTCCAACAAGTCACATTTCTGCCCTGCTAGAGCTGCCCCGGTCAACTGTAAGTGCTTTTATTGTGAAGTGGAAACGTCTAGGAGCAACAACGGCTCAGCCGTGAAGTTGTAGGCCACACAAGCTCACAGAACGGGACCGCTTAGTGTCTATGGAGATTGCATGGCTGTGTGCTCGATTTTATACACCTGTCAGCAACCGGTGTGGCTGAAATATCCAAATCCACTAATTTGAAAGGGTGTCCACATACTGCTGTATATATAGTGTATAGTTACACAGTGCTTTCGGAAAGTATTCAGACCCCTTGACTTTTTCCACATTTTGTTACGTTAAAGCCTTATTCTAAAATTGATTAAACAGTTTTTTTCCCTCATCAATCTACACACAACATCAAATAATGACAAAGTTATGGGTTTTTAGAACTCCTGTGTTGTCTTGGTTGTGTGCTTAGGCTCATTGTCCTGTTGGAAGGTGAACCTTCACCCCAGTCTGAGGTCCAGAGCGCTCTGGAGCAGGTTTTCATCAAGGATCTCTCTGTACTTTGCTCTGTTCATCTTTCCCTCGATCCTGACTAGTCTCCCAGTCCCTGCCACTAAAAAACATCCACACAGCATGCTGCCACCACCATGTTTCACCGTAGTGATGGTGCCAGGTTTTCTCCAGACGTGACGCTTGGCATTCAGGCCAAAGAGATCAATCTTGGTTTCATCAGACCAGAGAATCTTGTTTCTCATGGTCTGAGAGTCTTTAGGTGCCTTTTGGCAAACTCCAAGCGGGCTGTCATGTGCCTTTTACTGAGGAGTGGCTTCCGTCTGGCCACTCTACAATAAAGACCTGATTGGTGGAGTGCTGCAGAGATGTCCTTCTGGAAGGTTCTCCCATATCCACAGAGGAACTCTGGAGCTCTGTCAGAGTGACCATCGGGTTCTTGGTCACCTCCCTGACCAAGGCCCTTCTCCCCGATTGCTCAGTTTGGCCGGGCGGCAAGCTCTAGGAAGAATCTTGGTGGTTCCAAACTTATTCCATTTAAGAATGATGGAGGCCACTATGTTCTTGGGACCTTCAATGCTGCAGACATTTTTTGGTACCCTTCCCCTCGGCACAATCCTGTCTCGGAGCTCTACGGACAATTCCTTCGACCTCATGGCTTGGTTTTTGCTCTGACATGCACTGTCAACTGTGGGACCTTATATAGACAGGTGTGTGCCTTTCCAAATCATGTCCAATCAATTGAATTTACCACAGGTGGAATCCAATCAAGTTGTAGAAACATCTCAGGGATGATCAACGGAAACAGGATGCACATGATCTCAATTTCGAATCTCATAACATAATAAGGGTCTGAAAACTTCTGTAAATAAGGTATTTCTATATATTTGCAAACATGTCTGAAAACCTGTTTTCACTTTGTCATTATGGGGTATTGTGTGTAAATTGATGGGGAAAAATAACTAATTTAATCTATTTTAGAATAAGGCTGTAACTTAACAAAATGTGGAAAAAGTCAAGGGGTCTGAATACTTTTTGAATGCACTGTAGATATGGTGTGGACTGTATACTAAATACAATCTAAATCTGATACCTCACTGTCTGTCTTGGACTGATACTGCTTTTTAAACTGCTCTGGTCAGTCTACTCAAATATTTGGACTATACATTTTTATCTCTACAAGCAATACTTTGATAATTTGTCATTTCTAATAATGATACATCCATTTATGAATAGATAGAGCAGGTTTCAGGACACTGATTTAACTGAAAATGTTGAAAAAATATACTGCCACTATTTTCACCACCAAAGAATAGCAGTGTGGTTTTAATATGATTTGACTCTTTGCAGGCTGTCATGGTGTCTAGTCACAGAGGAAGGCTGTGCTTCTCTTATCTCAGCTCTGAAGTCAAACCCCTCACACCTGAGAGAGCTGGACCTGAGCTACAATCACCCAGGAGACTCAGGAGTCAGACTGCTCTCTGCTGGACTGGAGGATCCACACTGCAGACTGGAGAAACTCAAGTATGTAGAGGGTTTATGTCAATGTTCATATCAGACATGTTGGAGTTATCAGGCTAGTTAAGACAAACATTCTGACCACCACTTGGACTAAGTTATGCGATGTCCTTCTCCAGTCCTTTTCTGCCGTCCATGACGATGTTAACTCCAGTGGTGGAAAAAGTACCCAATTGTCATACTTGAGTAAAAGTAAAGATACCTTAACAGAAAATGACTCAACTAAAAGTGAAGTAAAATACTACTTGAGTAAAAGTCTAAAAGTATTTGGTTTTAAATACACTTAAGTATCAAAAGTAAATGTAATTGCTATAATATACTAAAGTATCAAAAGTAAAAGTCATTTCAAATTCCTTACATAAAGCAAACCAGATGAATTTCTTGTTTTTAAAATGTACGTTCAGCCAGAGGCACACTCCAACACTCAGACAATTTACAAACTAAGCATTTGTGTTTAGTGAGTCTGCCAGATCAGAGGCAGTAGGGATGTTCTCTTGATAAGTGTGTGAATTGGACCATTTCCTGTCCTGCTAAGCATTCAAAATGTAACAAGTACTTTTGGGTGTCAGGGAAAATGTATGGAGTAAAAAGTACATTATTTTCTTTAGGAATGTAGTGAAGTAAAAGTAAAAGTTGTCAAAAATATAAATAGTAAAGTCAAGTACAGATACCCCAAAAAACTACTTAAGTAGTACTTTTAAGTATTTTTACTTAAGTACTTTACACCACTTGTTAACTCTCTTTCTTAGCTAGCTAGACTATGCACTTGCCTCTGCTATCAATACACTGTGCTAACATTAGCCTATTCTGCACCACAGAAAATAACAGTTTTAAACAGTTGTAAAAACCCACTTCTTCCAGACAGAATAGTTCCTGTAGATTCAGACTTACTCATCACCAATCTTTTGTTATGTCTCGTGGGTTTCATAACCACGTCTGTATAATAATTCAATAATTATGAGACAGGAGACAGGAATCAGTTCAACCATTTATCTGGAACGTGATCATCTCAATACATACAAACCCCCATGATGCTCTGCAGCACAACCCCAATATACAACAAATACATAGATAAGTAAATGGACACGAAACAAAACTCATAGAGGAATTTAAATGTTCAGTGGTAGAAAGTAGGGCCATGGGATAGGGTCAGAAAGGTCAGTATGTTTGATAACTGGTTACAGAGGTGACATAACAAGTGTGTGTGTGTCCAGTGTGTGTGTGTGTCCAGTGTGTGTGTGTGTGTGTGTTCAGCATGTGTGTGTTCAGTGTGTGTGTGTCCAGTGTGTGTGTGTCTAGTGTGTGTGTGTGTGTGTGTGTGTTCAGTGTGTTTGTGTGTGCGTGTGTGTCCAGTGTGTATGTGTGTGTGTGTGTCCAGTGTGTGTGTGTGTCCAGTGTGTGTGTGTGTGTGTGTTCAGCATGTGTGTGTTCAGTGTGTGTGTGTCCAGTGTGTGTGTGTCTAGTGTGTGTGTGTGTGTGTGTTCAGTGTGTTTGTGTGTGTGTCCAGAGTGTGTGTTCAGTGTGTGTGTGTGTGTTTGTTCACTATGTATGTGTGTGTGTGTCTCGTGTGTGTGTGTGTCCACTGTGTGTGCGTGTGTGTGTCCACTGTTTGTGTGTGTGTCCATTGTGTGTGTGTGTGTTTGTGTGTGTGTGTGTATCCAGTGTGTGTTCAGTGTGTGTGTGTGTGTGTGTGTGTGTGTGTGTGTGTGTGTGTTCAGCATGTGTGTGTTCAGTGTGTGTGTGTCCAGTGTGTGTGTGTGTCTGTGTGTGTGTCCAGTGTGTGTGTGTCCAGTGTGTGTGTGTGTATCAAGTGTGTTTGTTTGTGTGTGTCCAGTGTGTGTATGTTCAGTGTGTGTGTGTCCAGTGTGTGTGTGTCTGTGTGTGTGTGTGTGTGTCCAGTGTGTGTGTGTCCAGTGTGTGTGTGTGTATCAAGTGTGTTTGTGTGTGTATGTCCAGTGTGTGTGTGTTCAGTGTGTGTGTGTCCAGTGTGTGTGTGTCTGTGTGTGTCCAGTGTGTGTGTGTCCAGTGTGTGTGTGTGTATCAAGTGTGTTTGTGTGTGTGGGTGTTCAGTGTGTGTGTGTCCAGTGTGTGTGTGTGTTCAGTGTGTGTGTGTGTTCAGGTGTGTGTGTGTGTGTGTGTCCAGTGTGTGTGTGTATCCAGTGTGTGTGTGTGTGTGTGTGTGTGTGTGTGTGTGTGTCCAGTGTGTGTGTGTGTGTCCAGTGTGTGTGTGTTCAGTGTGTGTGTGTTCAGTGTTTGTGTGTCCAGTGTGTGTGTGTTCAGTGTGTGTGTGTGTCCAGTGTGTGTGTGTCCAGTGTGTGTGTGTCCAGTGTATGTGTGTGTGTGTCCAGTGTGTGTGTATGTCCAGTTTGTGTGTGTGTCCAGTGTGTGTCCGGAGTGTGTCCAGTGTGTGTGTGTGTGTGTGTTCAGTGTGTGTGTGTGTGTCCAGTGTGTGTGTGTCCAGTGTGTGTGTGTGTGTGTGTTTGTGTCCAGTGTGTGTGTTCAGTGTGTGTGTGTGTGTGTGTCTAGTGTGTGTGTGTGTGTGTGTGTGTCCAGTGTGAGTGTGTCCAGTGTGTGTGTGGGTTTGTGTGTGTCCAGTGTGTGTGTGTGTGTGTGTCCAGTGTGTGTGTGTGTGTGTGTCCAGTGTGTGTGTGTGTTCAGTGTGTGTGTGTATCCAGTGTGTGTGTGTGTGTGTGTGTGTGTGTCCAGTGTGTGTGTGTGTGTGTGTGTGTTCAGTGTGTGTGTGTTCAGTGTTTGTGTGTCCAGTGTGTGTGTGTGTTCAGTGTGTGTGTGTCCAGTGTGTGTGTGTCCAGTGTATGTGTGTGTGTGTCCAGTGTGTGTGTATGTCCAGTTTGTGTGTGTGTCCAGTGTGTGTCCGGAGTGTGTCCAGTGTGTGTGTGTGTGTGTGTTCAGTGTGTGTGTGTGTCCAGTGTGTGTGTGTCCAGTGTGTGTGTGTGTGTGTGTTTGTGTCCAGTGTGTGTGTTCAGTGTGTGTGTGTGTGTGTGTCTAGTGTGTGTGTGTGTGTGTGTGTGTGTCCAGTGTGAGTGTGTCCAGTGTGTGTGTGGGTTTGTGTGTGTCCAGTGTGTGTGTGTGTGTGTGTGTCCAGTGTGTGTGTGTGTGTGTGTCCAGTGTGTGTGTGTGTGTGTGTTTGTGTGTGTCCAGTATGTGTGTGTGTGTGTGTCCAGTGTGTGTCTGTGTCCAGTGTGTGTGTTCAGTGTGTGTGTGTCCAGTGTGTGTGTGTGTTCAGTGTGTGTGTGTGTGTGTGTCCAGTGTGTGTGTGTATCCAGTGTGTGTGTGTGTGTGTGTCTCCAGTGTGTGTGTGTGTGTGTGTCCAGTGTGTGTGTGTGTCCAGTGTGTGTGTGTTCAGTGTGTGTGTGTTCAGTGTTTGTGTGTCCAGTGTGTGTGTGTTCAGTGTGTGTGTGTCCAGTGTGTGTGTGTCCAGTGTATGTGTGTGTGTGTTCAGTGTGTGTGTGTGTTCAGTGTGTGTGTGTATCCAGTGTGTGTGTGTGTGTGTGTGTGTGTGTGTGTGTGTGTGTGTGTGTGTGTGTCCAGTGTGTGTGTGTGTGTGTGTGTGTGTCCAGTGTGTGTGTGTTCAGTGTGTGTGTGTTCAGTGTTTGTGTGTCCAGTGTGTGTGTGTGTTCAGTGTGTGTGTGTCCAGTGTATGTGTGTGTGTGTCCAGTGTGTGTGTATGTCCAGTTTGTGTGTGTGTCCAGTGTGTGTCCGGAGTGTGTCCAGTGTGTGTGTGTGTGTGTGTTCAGTGTGTGTGTGTGTCCAGTGTGTGTGTGTCCAGTGTGTGTGTGTGTTTGTGTCCAGTGTGTGTGCTCAGTGTGTGTGTGTGTGTGTGTCTAGTGTGTGTGTGTGTGTGTGTGTGTCCAGTGTGAGTGTGTCCAGTGTGTGTGTGGGTTTGTGTGTGTCCAGTGTGTGTGTGTGTGTGTGTGTCCAGTGTGTGTGTGTGTGTGTCCAGTGTGTGTGTGTGTGTGTGTGTGTTTGTGTGTGTCCAGTGTGTGTGTGTGTGTGTGTGTCCAGTGTGTGTCTGTGTCCAGTGTGTGTGTTCAGAGTGTGTGTGTATGTGTACAGTTTGTGTGTGTGTGTGTATGTCCAGTGTGGGTGTGTCCAGTGTGTGTGTCCAGTGTGTGTTTGTGTGTGTCCAGTGTGTGTGTGTGTGTGTGTGTGTGTTTGTGTGTGTCCAGTGTGTGTGTTCAGTGTGTGTGTGTATGTGTGTGTCCAGTGTGTGTGTGTCCAGTGTGTGTGTCCAGTGTGTGTGTGTCCAGTGTGTGTGTGTTTCTCCAGTGTGTGTGTTTGTGTGTGTGTGTGTGTCCAGTGTATGTGTGTGTGTGTGTGTGTGTGTCCGGTGTGTGTGTGTGTGTGTGTCCAGTGTGAGTTTGTCCAGTGTGTGTGTGTGTTTGTCCAGTGTGTGTGTGTGTGTGTGTGTTTGTCCACTGTGTGTGTGTGTGTGTCCAGGTGTGTGTGTGTGTGTGTCCAGTGTGTGTGTGTGTCTAGTGTGTGTGTGTGTGTCCAGTGTATGTGTGTGTCCGGTGTGTGTGTGTCCAGTGTGAGTGTGTGTGTATATGTACAGTATGTGTGTGTGTCCAGTGTATGTGTGTGTGTGTGTGTGTCCAGTGTATGTGTGTGTGTTTGTGTGTCCGGTGTGTGTGTGTCCAGTGTATGTTTGTCCAGTGTGTGTGTGTGTGTTTGTACAGTGTGTGTGTGTGTCCAGTGTATGTGTGTGTATGTCCAGTGTGAGTGTGTCCAGTGTGTGTGTGTTTGTCCAGTGTGTGTGTGTGTGTGTGTGTGTGTGTAGTGTGTGTGTGTGTCCAGTGTGTGTGTGTGTATGTCCAGTGTGAGTGTGTCTAGGTGTGTGTGTGTGTGTGTGTGTGTCCAGTGTGAGTGTGTCCAGTGTGTGTGTGGGTTTGTGTGTGTCCAGTGTGTGTGTGTGTGTGTGTCCAGTGTGTGTGTGTGTGTGTGTCCAGTGTGTGTGTGTGTGTGTGTTTGTGTGTGTCCAGTGTGTGTGTGTGTGTGTGTCCAGTGTGTGTCTGTGTCCAGTGTGTGTGTTCAGAGTGTGTGTGTATGTGTACAGTTTGTGTGTGTGTGTGTATGTCCAGTGTGGGTGTGTCCAGTGTGTGTGTCCAGTGTGTGTTTGTGTGTGTCCAGTGTGTTTGTGTGTGTGGGCGTGTGTGTGTGTGTGTGTGTGTGTGTTTGTGTGTGTCCAGTGTGTGTGTGTCCAGTGTGTGTGTCCAGTGTGTGTGTGTCCAGTGTGTGTGTGTTTCTCCAGTGTGTGTGTTTGTGTGTGTGTGTGTGTCCAGTGTATGTGTGTGTGTGTGTGTGTGTCCGGTGTGTGTGTGTGTGTGTGTCCAGTGTAAGTTTGTCCAGTGTGTGTGTGTGTTTATCCAGTGTGTGTGTGTGTGTGTGTGTTTGTCCACTGTGTGTGTGTGTGTGTCCAGTGTGTGTGTGTGTGTGTCCAGTGTGTGTGTGTGTCTAGTGTGTGTGTGTGTGTCCAGTGTATGTGTGTGTCCGGTGTGTGTGTGTCCAGTGTGAGTGTGTGTGTATATGTACAGTGTGTGTGTGTGTCCAGTGTATGTGTGTGTGTGTGTCCGGTGTGTGTGTGTCCAGTGTATGTGTGTGTGTTTGTGTGTCCGGTGTGTGTGTGTCCAGTGTATGTGTGTCCAGTGTGTGTGTGTGTGTTTGTACAGTGTGTGTGTGTGTCCAGTGTATGTGTGTGTATGTCCAGTGTGAGTGTGTCCAGTGTGTGTGTGTTTTTCCAGTGTGTGTGTGTGTGTGTGTAGTGTGTGTGTGTGTCCAGTGTGTGTGTGTGTATGTCCAGTGTGAGTGTGTCCAGTGTATGTGTTTGTCCAGTGTGTGTGTGTGTGTGTGTGTCCAGTGTGTGTGTGTGTGTGTGTGTGTGTGTGTGTGTGTCCAGTGTGTGTGTCCAGTGTGTGTGTGTGTGTTTTTCCAGTGTGTGTGTGTGTGTTTCCAGTGTGTGTGTGTGTTTGTGTCCAGTGTGTGTGTGTGTTTGTGTTCAGTGTGTGTGTGTGTGTCTAGTGTGTGTGTTTGTCCTGCGTGTTTGTGTCCAGTGTGTGTGTGTCTAGTGTGTGTGTGTCTCCAGTGTATATGTGTGTGTGTGTGTGTGTGTCCGGTGTGTGTGTGTGTGTGTGTGTCCAGTGTGTGTGTGTGTCCAGTGTGTGTGTCCAGTGTGTGTGTGTGTCCAGTGTGTGTGTCCAGTGTGTGTGTGTGTATGTTTGTGTGTGTCCAGTGTGTGTGTGTGTGTGTGTGTCCGGTGTGTGTGTGTGTGTGTGTGTGTGTCCAGTGTGAGTTTGTCCAGTGTGAATTTGTCCAGTGTGTGTGTTTGTCCAGTGTGTGTGAGTGTGTGTTTGTCCAGTGTGTGTGTGTGTGTGTCCAGTGTGTGTGTGTGTTCAGTGTTTCAGTGTGTGTGTGTGTGTGTCCAGTATGTGTGTGTGTGTCTAGTGTGTGTGTGTGTGTGTCTAGTGTGTGTGTGTGTGTGTCCAGTGTGTGTGTGTGTACAGTGTGTGTGTCCAGTGTGTCAGGTTGTGTGTGTGTGTCCAGTGTGTCACTGTGTGTGTGTGTGTCCAGTGTGTGTGTGTGTCCAGTGTGTGTGTCCAGTGTGTGTGTGTGTATGTTTGTGTGTGTCCAGTGTGTGTGTGTGTGTGTGTGTCCGGTGTGTGTGTGTGTGTGTGTGTGTGTCCAGTGTGAGTTTGTCCAGTGTGAATTTGTCCAGTGTGTGTGTTTGTCCAGTGTGTGTGAGTGTGTGTTTGTCCAGTGTGTGTGTGTGTGTGTCCAGTGTGTGTGTGTGTTCAGTGTTTCAGTGTGTGTGTGTGTGTGTCCAGTATGTGTGTGTGTGTCTAGTGTGTGTGTGTGTGTCTAGTGTGTGTGTGTGTGTGTCCAGTGTGTGTGTGTGTACAGTGTGTGTGTCCAGTGTGTCAGGTTGTGTGTGTGTGTCCAGTGTGTCACTGTGTGTGTGTGTGTCCAGTGTGTGTGTGTGTCCAGTGTGTATTTAACATAGGGACACCGAGTCCCAAACCCTAAACCCTGGATAGAGGGGCTCAGTGAATGTGGAGTGGAATGTGTTCAGGTGGGTCAGTGTGTCAGAGGAGACTCTGTAGAAGGACAGAGTGCCGGCTGGCCAGTCCAGATACACTCCTACTCTGTGGGAGCTGGAGGGGGGGACGTCTATGGCAGTGGGGTTATTATTGTGCCTGGCAGAGTAACTGTTGTCAAAGCAGAACAGACTCCAGGACTTGTCATTGTATCCAATCCTACAGTCACTACCCCTTCCTCTCCTGCTGATTCCTTTATATGCCACTCCTATAAAAGGCCGACTCCCACTCCACTCTACCTCCCAGTAACAGCGCCCAGTCAGACCCTCTCTACACAGCACCTGTTCCCTGTCCTCAAATCTCTCTGGGTGATCAGGATACGGCTGCTGCTCTCTCCTAAATGTCACCTTTCTGTTCTCCTCAGACAGAGAGAGGCGTCTGTTTACTGTGTTTGGGTCCAGTGTGAGATCACAGACATCTGATGGATGAAACCAGACACAATATTAGAAATCATCATCATTCACATTAGAATGTTAACTCACTTTTCACTAATTCATTTAATGTAGATGTTTCTAGGTATCAAAAGGAGAAGTTAAGGTAACTTGAGATTTGTTGAATGATCATATGTTATACTGTATGGTAATATAAAACACACTTATTCCCATTAATTACACACACACACACACACACACATCCTGAACAAACACAAACACACACACACACATTTCTAAAGTAACACAAACACGCCACACACACAGACACACACATTGTCAAAGCAACTCTTTGTAAACTTTGGTGTCCCTGATTTGTGCTTCTGTAGAACTACAGCTGATATTTAATGTGACCAAGTAAGTAATGATGGTGGTCTTTGACTTTGACTTCACTTGAATTAAGACTTATTCTTAGTCACATTCTTCACAGCAGTCAACACTCACATTTTCTAAGTCCAGGTTTCATTGTGTTCTCTCCACCATGTTCCACACTGTAGCGGTAAGCAGAAGAACAGACAGTCATTGAGGGATACACCTGAACTCACACACACACACACACACACACACACACACACACACACACACACACACACACACACACACACACACACACACACACACACACACACACACACACACAAACAGTCAGTATATACAATTGTCCAAGTGTCTGTGTGTGTGTGTGTGTGTCCACTGTTTGTGTCCTGTGTGTGTGTGTGTGTCCAGTGTGTGTCCAGTGTGTGTGTGTGTGTGTGTGTGTCCAGTGTGTGTCCGGTGTCTGTCCAGTGTGTGTGTGTATGTCAAGTGTGTGTGTTTGTGTGTCCAGTATGTGTGCGTGTGTGTGTTCAGTGTGTTTGTCCAGTGTGTGTGTGTGTCCAGTGTGTGTGTGTGTGAGTGTGTGTCCAGTGTGTGTGTGTGTGTTTGTCCAGTGTGTGTATGTGTGTTTAGTGTGTGTGTATGTCTAGTGTGTGTGTGTGTATGTCTAGTGTGTGTGTGTGTATGTCTAGTGTTTGTGTGTGTGTCCAGTGTATGTGTGTCCAGTGTTTGTGTTTGTGTGTCCAGTGTGTGTGTGTGTGTGTGTGTGTGTGTGTGTGTGTGTGTGTGTGTGTGTGTGTGTGTGTTTGTGTGTGTGTGTGTCTGTGTGTTTTTGTGTTTGTGTGTGTCCGGTGTGTGTCCAGTGTTTGTGTGTGTGTGTGTGTGTCCAATGTGTGTGTGTGTGTGTGTGTCCAGTGTGTGTGTGTGTGTGTGTGTGTGTCCAGTGTATGTGTGTGTGTGTGTGTGTGTGTGTGTGTGTGTGTGTGTGTGTGTGTTTGTCCAGTGTGTGTGTATGTCCATTGTGTGTTTGTGTCCAGTGTGTGTGTGTGTGTATGTCTAGTGTGTGTGTGTGTGTGTGTGTCCATTGTGTGTGTGTGTCCAGTGTGTGTGTGTGTGTGTGTGTTCAGTGTGTTTGTCCAGTGTGTGTGTGTGTCCAGTGTGTGTGTGTGTGTGTGTGTGTGTGTGTCCAGTGTGTGTGTGTGTGTGTGTGTGTGTGTGTGTTTGTCAAGTGTGTGAGTGTGTGTGTGTGTCCAGTGTTTTTGTGTCCAGTGTTTTTGTGCCCAGTGTGTGTGTGTGTATCCAGTGTGTGTGTGTGTGTGTGTGTGTCCAGTGTGTGTGTGTGTGTGTTCAGTGTGTTTGTCCAGTGTGTATGTGTGTCCAGTGTGTGTGTGTGTGTGTGTGTGTGTTTGTCCAGTGTGTGTATGTGTGTCCAGTGTGTGTGTATGTCTAGTGTGTGTGTGTGTGTGTCTAGTGTTTGTGTGTGTGTCCAGTGTATGTGTGTGTCCAGTGTTTGTGTTTGTGTGTCCAGTGTGTGTGTGTGTGTGTGTGTGTGTGTGTGTGTGTCTGTGTGTCCAGTGTGAGTAAGTATGTGTGTTTTTGTGTTTGTGTGTGTGTCCGGTGTGTGTCCAGTGTGTGTGTGTGTGTGTCCAATGTGTGTGTGTGTGTGTCCAGTGTGTGTGTGTGTATGTGTGTGTGTGTGTGTCCAGTGTATGTGTGTGTGTGTCTAGTGTGTGTGTGTGTGTGTGTGTGTGTGTGTGTGTGTTTGTCCAGTGTGTGTGTGTGTCCAGTGTGTGTGTGTTTATGTCTAGTGTGTGTGTGTGTGTGTGTCTAGTGTGTGTGTGTCCAGTGTGAGTGCGACACACACACACACACACACTGGACACACACAGACACACACACACACACAGGACAAACACACACAAACACCGGACACACACACACACTGGACACACACACACTGGACACACAGACACACACACACTGGACACACACACACACAGGACACACTGCACACACACACACACACACACACACACACACACTTGGACAAACACACACACTGGACACACACACACTCACACTGGACACACACACACTAGACACACACACACACACTAGACAAAGTTTGTGTTTGTCCTGTGTGTGAGTGTGTGTGTGTGTCCTGTGTGTGTGTGTGTCCAGTGTTTTTCTGTCCAGTGTTTTTGTGCCCAGTGTGTGTGTATCCAGTGTGTGTGTGTGTATCCAGTGTGTGTGTGTGTGTGTCCAGTGTGTGTGTGTGTTCAGTGTGTGTCCAGTGTGTGTGTACAGTGTGTGTTCAGTGTGTGAACACACACACACACACACACACACACACACACACACACACACACACACACACACACCACACACACACACACACACACACACACAGTCTTTATATAACTTAGTCCAAGTGGTGGTCAGAATGTTTGTCTTAACTAGCCTGATAACTCCAACATGTCTGATATGAACATTGACATAAACCCTCTACATACTTGAGTTTCTCCAGTCTGCAGTGTGGATCCTCCAGTCCAGCAGAGAGCAGTCTGACTCCTGAGTCTCCTGGGTGATTGTAGCTCAGATCCAGCTCTCTCAGGTGTGAGGGGTTTGACTTCAGAGCTGAGACCAGAGAAGCACAGCCTTCCTCTGTGACTAGACAGCCTGACAGCCTGTAAAGAGTCAAATCATATTAAAACCACACTGCTATTCTTTGGTGACTACACCAAGCTTGTGACTCAAACTCATTGGTTGCATTTGCAGTTTGTTTTGGTTGTGTTTTGGGTTATGTTTTGCCCGACAGTAACTGAATGGTGGATGATGACTGGAGTAATTTTCTGTCTAAGTGAGTAGATAACATGTTTATAAACACTACTAAATTAATCCTGATGATGCCTTGATTAATACAAATCATGAATGAATCATGAATAATAATGAATGAGAAAGTTACAGAGGCTACAACAAAACATGCTAACCTCTCACCATTACCAATAACATAGGCGGTATGATCCTTGTTCCTCTGTAACTTTCTCATTCATCATCATTCACGATTAATTCATGATTATTCATAATCATAGTAGCATCCACATGAATGTAGAAGTGTTCAGAAACATCTTCTATTCTTACTGACAATACAAGTGAAGTGACTCGAAAATGACAGGACATTATTCACCATTCAGTTTCTATTGGGAAAAACATCATCCAAAACACAACCAAGACAAACTGCAAATGTATTCAACAAGTTTGTAGAATCACAAGCTTGATGTAATCACTGCAGGTAAGGAATATGGGACCAAATATTAAACTTATGACTACTTTAATACAATATAAGTGAATTTGTCCAAATTATTACAACTTTTTCAAATGGGAGAACTAGATACATAAAGTGCTTTCATTTCTAAACAGTAACACAGATATGTATGAAAAACCTCAAATAAAAGGTGACATTATATACTGTCGCCTAATATGAAACATTCTATCTCAAATTCAAAATGCTGGAGCATAGCACCAAATGTAAAACTGTAAGCTTCACTGTCCAAACACATATGGTGTGGACTATGTGTGCCTGGTAAACACATGTGGATCTGGTGAACAGTTATCACTTTTTGACCAACTACAGGAATACTGACCTCAGAGTCTCCAGTTTACAGTGGGGATTCCCCAGTCCAGCAGAGAGCAGCTTCACTCCTGAATCCTTCAGGTCATTGTTACTCAGATCCAGCTCTCTCAGGTGTGAGGGGTTTGACTTCAGAGCTGAGACCAGAGAAGCACAGCCTTCCTCTGTGACTAGACAGCCTGACAGCCTGCAAAGAGTCAAATCATATTAACACCACACTGTTATTCTTTGGTGGTGAAAGTAGTGGCAGTATAGTTTTTCAACATATTCAGATACATCAGTGTCCTGAAACCTGACATATATATTCATAAATGAATGTATCATTATTAACAATGACAAATGATCAAAGTATTGCTTGTAGAGAGAAAAATGCATATTACAAATATTTGAGTAGACTGACCAGAGCAGTTTAAAAAGCAGTATCAGTCAAAAGACAGACAGTGAGGTATCAGATTTAGATTGTATTGAGTATGCAGTCCACACCATATCTATTTTGACAGTGAAGCTAACATTTTAAATGTGGCTCTATACTCCAGCATTTTGGATTTCAGATCAAATGTTTCATATGATGTGACAGTATATAATGTCACCTTTTATTTTAGGGTATTTTAATACATAGCTGTTTCACCGTTTAGAAATGAAAGCACTTTATGTATCTAGTCCCCCCATTTGAAGAAGTCATAATTATTCTGACCAATTCACTTATAGTGTACTAAAGTAGTCAAAAGTTGAGTATTTGGTTGTAAACTCGTTGGTTGCATTTGCAGTTTGTTTTGGTTGTGTTTTGGGTTATGTTTTGCCCAATAGTAACTGAATGGTGGATGATGACTGGAGTAATTTTCTGTCTAAGTGAGTAGATAACATGTTTCTAAACATTACTAAATGAATCCTGATGATGCCATGATTAAGAAAAATCATGAATGAATCATGAATAATAATGAGTGAGAGAGTTACAGAGGCTACAACAAAACATACTAACCTCTCACCATTAACCTCAAATAAAAGGTGACATTACATACTGTTGCCTAATATGAAACATTTTATCTCAAATCCAAAATGATGGAGCATAGCGCCAAATTTAAAACTGTAAGCTTCACTGTCCAAACACATATGGTGTGGACTATGTGTGCCTGGTAAACACATGTGGATCTGGTGAACAGTTATCACTTGTTGACCAACTACAGGAATACTGACCTCAGAGTCTCCAGTTTACAGTGGGGATTCCCCAGTCCAGCAGAGAGCAGCTTCACTCCTGAATCCTTCAGGTCATTGTTACTCAGATCCAGCTCTCTCAGGTGTGAGGGGTTTGACTTCAGAGCTGAGACCAGAGAAGCACAGCCTTCCTCTGTGACTAGACAGCCTGACAGCCTGCAAAGAGTCAAATCATATTAAAACCACACTGCAATTCTTTGGTGGTGAAAATAGTGGCAGTATATTTTTTCAACATATTCAGATATATCGAAGTCCTGAAACCTGCCATATATATTCATAAATTAATGTATCATTATTAGAAATGACAAATTATCAAAGTATTGCTTGTAGATAGAAAAATGTATATTACGAATATTTGAGTAGACTGACCAGAGCAGTTTAAAAAGCAGTATCAGTCAAAAGACAGACAGTGAGGTATCAGATTTAGATTGTATTGAGTATACAGTCCACACCATATCTATTTTGACAGTGAAGCTAACATTTTAAATGTGGCTCTATACTCCAGCATTTTGGATTTGAGATCAAATGTTTCATATGAGGTGACAGTATATAATGTCATCTTTTATTTGAGGGTATTTTAATACATATCTGTTTCACCGTTTATAAATGAAGCACTTTATGTATCTAGTCCCCCCATTTGAAGAAGTCATAAGTATTCTGACCAATTCACTTATAGTGTATTAAAGTAGTCAAAAGTTGAGTATTTGGTCTCTAACTCGTTGGTTGCATTTGCAGTTTGTTTTGGTTGTGTTTTGGGTTATGTTTTGACCGATAGTAACTGAATGGTGGATGATGACTGGAGTAATTTTCTGTCTAAGTGAGTAGATAACATGTTTCTAAACGATACTAAATGAATCCTGATGATGACATGATTAAGAAAAATCATGAATGAATCATGAATAATAATGCATGAGAAAGTTACAGAGGCTACAACAAAACATGCTAACCTCTCACCATTACCAATAACAGAGGGGGTATGATCCTTGTTCCTCTGTAACTTTCTCATTCATCATCATTCACGATTCATTCATGAATATTCATAATCATGGTAGCATCCACATGAATGTAGAAGTGTTCAGAAACATCTTCTATTCTTACTGACAATACAAGTGAAGTGACTCCAAAATGACAGGACATTATTCACCATTCAGTTTCTATTGGGAAAAACATAATCAAAAACACAACCAAGACAAACTGCAAATGCATTCAACAAGTTTGTAGAATCACACGACTGATGTAATCACTAAAGGCAAGGAATATGGTACAAAATACTAAACTTTTGACTAAATGAATCCTAGTGTGTGTGTTTGTGTGTCCAGTGTGTGTGTGTGTACAGTGTGTGTGTCCAGCGTGTGTGTGTCCAGTGTGTGTGTGTGTCCAGGTTGTTTGTGTGTCCAGCGTGTGTGTGTGTGTGTGTCCAGTGTGTATGTGTGTGTCCAGTGTGTGTGTGTGTGCGTCCAGTGTGTGTGTGTGTCCAGGTTGTGTGAGTGTCCAGTGTGTGTGAACCAAAACAAACTGCAAATGCATTCAACAAGTTTGTAGAATCACAAGCTTGATGTAATCACTGCAGGTAAGGAATATGGGACCAAATACTAAACTTATGACTACTTTAATAAAATATAAGTGAATATGTCCAAATTATTACGACATATACAAATGGGAGAACTAGATACATAAAGTGCTTTCATTTCTAAACAGTAACACAGATATGTATGAAAATATCCTCAAATAAAAGGTGACATTATATACTGTTGCCTAATATGAAACATTCTATCTCAAATCCAAAATGCTGGAGCATAGCATCAAATGTAAAACTGTAAACTTCACTGTCCAAACACATATGGTGTGGACTATGTGTGCCTGGTAAACACATGTGGAGCTGGTGAACAGTTATCACTTGTTGACCAACTACAGGAATACTGACCTCAGAGTCTCCAGTTTACAGTGGGGATTCCCCAGTCCAGCAGAGAGCAGCTTCACTCCTGAATCCTTCAGGTCATTGTCACTCAGATCCAGCTTTCTCAGGTGTGAGGGGTTTGACTTCAGAGCTGAGACAAGAGAAGCACAGCCTTCCTCTGTGACTAGACAGCCTGACAGCCTGCAAAGAGTCAAATCATATTAAAACCACACTGCTATTCTTTGGTGGTGAAATCAGTGGCAGTATATTTTTTCAAAATGTTCAGATACATCAGTGTCCTGAAACCTGCCATATCTATTCAAAAATGAATGTTTCATTATTAGAAATTATCATAATATTGCTTGTGGAGAGAAACATGTATGACCAATTCACTTATAGTATATTAAAGTAGTCAAAAGTTGAGTATTTGGTCCCAAACTCGTTGGTTGCATTTGCAGTTTGTTTTGGTTGTGTTTTGGGTTATGTTTTGTCCATTTGTAACTGAATGGTGGATGATGACTGGAGTAATGTTCTGTCTAAGTAGGTAGATAACATGTTTCTAAACATTACTAAATTAATCCTGATGATGCTATGATTAAGAATAATCATGAATAAATCATGAATAATAATGAGTGAGAAAGTTACAGAGGCTACAACAAAACATGCTAACCTCTCACCATTAACCTCAAATAAAATGTGACATTCTGTACTGTTGCCTAATACGAAACATTCTATCTCAAATCCAAAATGCTGGAGCATAGCACCATATTTAAAACTGTAAGCTTCACTGTCCAAACACATATGGTGTGGACTATGTGTGTCTGGTAAACACATGTGGATCTGGTGAACAGTTATCACTTGTTGACCAACTACAGGAATACTGACCTCAGAGTCTCCAGTTTACAGTGGGGATTCCCCAGTCCAGCAGAGAGCAGCTTCACTCCTGAATACTTCAGGTCATTGTTACTCAGGTCCAGCTCTCTCAGGTGTGAGGGGTTTGACTTCAGAGCTGATACCAGAGAAGCACAGCCTTCCTCTGTTACTCCACAGCCTGACAGCCTGCAAAGAGATCATCATGATTTCACAAACACACTGTTAATTTAACACCAGTAGTGTAGAAGGACAATGGCAGATGCATTTGGTTTATTCTCTTAAACAACATATAGATTCATCTTCCGTCTCCTAGAATTGTATGGTCATATTGTTATACTAATGTGAACATCAATGCATTGATTCAATATGTTTTTCAATAATACATATATTTCTCTAAACTGAATATTTCTTCCTGATGATTAGTACTTAAATGTCATTTTATGTACTCACAGAGCAGCTCTGGAGGCTTTGACCACTGGCAGCAGCCTCAGAAGACCTTCCTCTGATCTGGAGTATTTCTTCAGGTCAAACACATCCAGCTCCTTTTCAGAAGTCAACAACACAAAGACCAGAGCTGACCACTGTGCAGGTGACAGTTCTTCTTTTGAGCGACTTCCTGATCTCAGGTATCTTTGGATCTCCTCCACTAGAGAATGGTCATTCAGTTCATTCATACAGTGGAACAGATTGATGCACCTCTCTGGAGAGGGATTCTTCCTGATCTTCTCCTTGATGTACTTGACTGTTTCTTCATGGCTCTGTGAGCTGCTTTTTGTCTTTGTCAGTAGACCTCGTAAGTGCTTCTGATTGGACTCCAGTGAGAGGCCCAGAAGGAAGCGGAGGAACAGGTCCAGGTTTCCTGTTTCACTTAGTAAGGCTTTATCCACAGCACTCTTGTAGACAGTGACTTCAGGCTTGTAGTCTCTGAACAGCGAAGAAAAGTTGCTTGACTTTGATTGAGGTTCATCCATTAGATTCTCATTGTTGTTGATGAATGAGAGGAACACATATACAGCAGCCAGAAACTCCTGAATGCTCAGATGCACGAAGCAGTACACCTTGTCCTGGTACAGCCCACATTCCTCTTTAAAGAGCTGTGTGCACAATCCTGAGTACACTGAGGCTTCATTGACATCAATTCCAGCCTCTTTCAGGTCTTCTTCATAGAAAATCAGATTGCCATTCACAAGCTGTTGAAAAGCCAGTTTTCCCAGTGACAGAATGCTCTCTTTATTCCAGTGTGGACCTGTCTCTTCTTTCCCAAGATACTTTTCATTCTTCTGTTTGGTATGAAACTCCACAAGGTGTGAGTACATCTCAGTCAGAGTCTTGGGCATCTCTTCTCTCTTATGTTTCAGCATGTGTTCAAGGACTACTGCAGAAATCCAACAGAAGACTGGAATGTGGCACATGATGTGGAGGCTCCTTGATGTCTTTATGTGTGAGATGATTCTGCTGGCCAGGTCCTCATCACTGAATCTCTTCCTGAAGTACTCCTCCTTCTTTGGGTCATTGAACCCTCGTACCTCTGTCACCTGGTCAACACACCCTGAAGGGATCTTATTGGCTGCTGCAGGTCGGGTAGTTATCCAGAGGAGAGCAGAGGGAAGCAGATTTCCCTTGATGAGATTTGTCAGAAGAACATCCACTGAGTTTGACTCTGTGACGTCACAACAGATCTTGTTCTTCTGGAAGTCTAGGGGCAGTCGGCACTCATCCAGACCATCAAAGATGAACAGAACTTTGTACTTGTCGTAGTTGGAGATTCTTGATTCTTTGGTTTCCTTTGAGAAGTGATTGAGAAGTTCAATCAAAGTGTGTTTTTCCCTGTTCATCAAATTCAGCTCCCGAAAAGGGAATGAAAATACAAATTGGACATCCTGATTTGCTTTTCCTTCAGCCCAGTCCAGAATGAACTTCTGCACAGAGACTGTTTTTCCAATGCCAGCGACTCCTTTTGTCAGCACAGTTCTGATAAGTTTGTCTTGTCCAGTTAAGGGTTTGAAGATGTCGTTACATTTGATTGCAGTCTCTGGTCTTGCTTGTTTCCTGGTTGTTGTCTCAATCTGTATCAGCTCATGTTCATTATTGACCTCTCCTGTTCCACCCTCTGTGATGTAGAGCTCTGTGTAGATCTTATTGAGAAGTGTTGGGTTTCCTTGTTTAGCGATCCCCTCAAATACACATTGAAACTTCTTCTTTAGATTAGATTTGAGTTCACGTTGGCAAATCACAGCAAGCTCATCTGAATGAAGAAATAACACAGAGGATATTAATATTACGTCTGTTTTAATGCCTACAGTATTCTAGGACTGTTATGACATTTTAAATTATAATCATTTCTTCGCTTAACTGACTGTATAAATGTGTAAATGTTTTCATAATGCATTACAGACTGGTGTGACTGATTCTATTATTATTGGTATTCTCTCTCTCTCTCTCTCTCTCTCTCTCTCTCTCTCTCTCTCTCTCTCTCTCTCTCTCAATTAATCAACACAACACATCCCTGCTGCTACTTGATGAGGTCACTAGGTGTTGTGTTAAGGCAGCTACAATATCATTGAGTTACACAGCTACTTTAGCTGTACTTTAGCTACAGCTTTTAAATGTTTGTTCTAAAACAGCATTCAACATGAGACAGACAGCGCTTACTTTTCTCCAGTGTGTCAGCAAGCTCCTTCTGGTTCATTTTCCTCAGGACGTGCAGTGTGATCTTCAGAGCCCCCTCTCTGGCACTGCTCTCCTGCTTCTCATCTTCAGCATCCACCACTTCCTTATCCTGCTTCTGACTCTCAAAGCCTTCTGGGAGTTCTGGACTAAGAATCCTCTTGAACATCTTCAGCTCGTTCTTTACAAATGTCATAATATTCTCTTCAAGCAACTGAAATAAATCAAGTAAATAAGTTAAGCAAGAGAAGAAATGCTTTCTCATTAACACATTAATGAATGATGACAGATCAACTTTACTTGAGGTAAACAAAAACAAATGTATATAACAGGACCACATACACTGAATATGGAGGCCAGGTCTGTTTGATGACTCTGGGAAGACTGACCACTGAGAATCTCTGACTCTGATCTCTCCTGTTGGTTTCTGTGGACAAAACATGAGATTACATTTCCTCATCCAGGGAGTACACACACACACACACACACACACACACTCACACTCACACTCACACTCACACTCACACTCACACTCACACTCACACTCTCACACACACACACACACACACACACACACACACACACACACACACACAGGGAGGGAATGTTGTGTTTGTTTAATATTGTTTCAGGGCTATGAAAATGGAAAAAAGGGTTAGCCTATGGATTATGAAAACAACAAAAAGAAATGGGAAAATGGGAGAGGAGAAATGACTAGAGACAGGGTTGTTTAACTCACTGACCATGACCCATGAGATCTTCTTACCTTTGTTCAGCAGAAAAGTCTCCCTCTCTAAACATTATAGGTAGACGCATAGACCGGTCACTCTTCATGGATACACAGCTGGGTACAGGGGAGGCTGGTCTCTCCTGCTTGATTGGGCTTCAACACAACAGAGAAAAACATTACGTCTCTCATCTACTCTGAGCTCAGATGGGGAAACATAAGAAGAGTTTCATTCCAAAACGCTATAAATCCATTTTCAGAAATGTTCGTAAATTAGCTTTTATTGTTTAAAGAAATTATGAAAGAGATTGGTGTTTTTTCACTAGCTAATCATGGCATGGGGTTGTTCAATGACAGATATGTATTTGTTTAAAATCTATCACTTGATGATTTCATTTCATAGAGACAAATAATCATGTTTTTTTGCAAAATGCTATATATCTGCCTCACTCTCAGAGAAATAAGTAGTACTGCTAGGTTTTACACAGTAATAATATATCTGCCTCACTCTCAGAGAAATAAGTATTACTACTAGGTTTTACACAGTATTAATATATATCTGTCTCACTCTCAGAGAAATAAGTAGTACTGCTAGGTTTTACACAGTATTAATATATATCTGCCTCACTCTCAGTCAAATGTGGCCGACCGGCTCGATTCGGTCTTATGTAGCAAAATTTGAAATTGCCATATTTTGCAATTCTGAGTAATTACTACTTTAGTAAGGATATACTTTATTCAGTACTACTGCAGTTACTAAATAATTCCAATAGATGAAAGCATTAGACCACGAATGACATTTCAGAAGGTTAGTTTAGTTTTCTCCCTGGATACACCACCACTCCCCCTCACAGGAAAACTCCTGCACACGCTTTTTACTGTCCCTTTCCACACTGCTAACGCAAGAGGAACGACTGAAACAGCATTTAACAGATTACTGTGAAATAATATAATGATGATTCATGTTATACTCATGTTTTGAAATTATACTTCATTACTATAACGATTATCAATAAGCCTGAACATTAATTTAGTCACCTCTGGTCGAGTAAAACGTATTTTCCTAGTACATTCATTGTCAGATTCATCAACCAGCAGCGAGCACTCTGCCTTCTAGCACAAGCGAGGGGCATGTTGAGGTACATTTGCTAACCGGGAGGGTTGCATGATGTAATTCATTGGTGGGCTGGAAGACGCACTCTTGTCTTATCTATTCCGAGGTTGTTTAATCGCAATATCAGATATTTAAAATTGCATGTATACTAGGGTTGAGGTTGGAGCATCTGACTAGTGATTATTTACCAGGGGTTCAACACCTGCTATAGTCACTATTTAATTGCTCTTCCAAAAGCATCACAGGCCTAATACGAGATATATAGCTAACTAAAGTAATGAGTGACCATTTTAGAAAATCATGGGACATATAGTAATTGGTTGCATGCTATTTTATGTCAATCATATTGCTGCTTGTAGCCTATAACTGATGCATTGTGGTCTTATGCTGCCATCTATTGGAAATATTTAGCAATTGAAAGTTATTAATTCACGTACAGACATTGGTGAGGCAGCTGAGAAATAAAGTGTATTAGATCAGTCTCAAACCTGCCCCACGCCAATTGCTGGACTTTCACACAGAGGTTACTAGGTCACCCAATTCAAACCACATTTGAAAAATAAAACAAATGTGTCTTATTTATCAAGTGTTCTGTTTTGCAATTATACATATAATAAAATAACAACAAAATAATCAAAACGCTATTTAATACTATAATTGTATTTACTAAGATAATATTATTACTAAAATAGTTTCTAAAAGTGTTCTAGGCTACCCTACCCTAGAATTAGGGGTTAGGGTTACAGCAAAAATAGGTTATAAGTAGGGTAAGAGTTTCTGTATAGCACTTTGTGACATCTGCTGGTGTAAAAAGGGCTTTATAAATATATTTGATTGATTGTTAGGTTTAGGGTTTATATGGCAAAAAACAGTATGGTTTTATGGCACTCTTGCGCCTCCCTGTGGCCGTATGTGGGTACTACATAACTCATTCATTACATTTACGTCATTTAGCAGATGCTCTTATCCAGAGCGACTTACAGTTAGTGAGTGCATACATTATTTATTTATTTTTTCATACTGGCCCCCAGTGGGAAGCAAACACACAACCCTTAGACAAGCCGATTAGACTACAATCACCCCATTATACCCATTTGGTTTGCAACTCAGTGAACCTGCGCAGCATTCGTAACCTTGTTAATAATAAGTTACCTGAAGTAAACCTACAGGGTTAACACTCACCAAGTAGCCGTAACCTTGTTAATAATAAGTTACCTGAGGTAAACCTACAGGGTTAACGCTCACCAAGTAGCCGTAACCTTGGTAATAATAAGTTACCTGAGGTAAACCTACAGGGTTAACGCAGGCAGGTCTCATTGATAACAATAGTGAAGCTGGCATTGTGACGCAGAACAATGGGCTGGGAATAGAACGTTCTGAAGGCGAGTCGGTGTCACGGAGCTCAATAGAACTAATAGGAGCTGGTAGGGTGAAAAATACCCTAAAATAAGGCCTGTTTTTTCGCAATTACTTCATAACCAGGGACAGAAGGTAATATTATGAAACTGGGCTCCATGGCGGATGCAATTAACTAATTTTATCAGAAATAAAGGTTGTAAAAAATGTCACTTGAGGCGCCCCGAAAATAATATTCAAAAGTTCAGTCCTTGGACACAGAGGGGTTAAACACTAAAGTTACCGTCCATCTAGTGAAGAGAGGAGAACCGGACAGAGGGATGGTAGGTAGCCAGCATCCGTCAACGAGAGAGGGAGAAGCCCTCCACGGTATTTAACAGGTGGAAGAAACAACCCGGGAGCTCCATCGGTCCACAAGAAATGCAGGCAGCCGGTGATGATGTAGTGGTAGCTAGGATAACTAGGATGCTGCTGGTAGAGTAGCTAGCTTAGCTAGCTGTACCGACTAGCTTGGCTAACTAGCAGGTCGTTCGTCTGTCCCTCGAGGATGATGACGAATCCGGTGAACCACACAAGATGAAACAAGGATAGCGAGTGAAAAGGATCTGGCTACACTCATACTGTCCCTGACCAAAAAGCAAATTGAACAATAAACTTCGGCGCCTCAACACTGTAACAAACTCCGTCGTTATTCCCCAACATCACCTCAGTCCACTCTGCGCGTAACTGGACAATATGCTTGGCGCCAAACCGTACGTGGACGCGGACAGTTTTGTACGGGGACGCGGGCAGTTCCAGAACGCGGACATGAGCAGAGCCACATAATAAACTAAACCAAGTCTTTAAAGTCGGGTACATTAGCAATATTATTTTTATATGTAAAACAAACATTCAAAGTTTTTTTTCTAACAATATTTTGAGATCTGGGCCCATATCCACAAAGTATCTCAGAGTAGAAGATTGGTCGTATAAGTGCTGAGAATTAAGACATTTTACTCTTATGGGTATAAATGAATGCATAGCATTTTGTCTTCGGTTTGGTAGATTAACTCATGCTTATTTCTGAAGATAAACTCAGGTTTTCGCCCAGCGGCTAAGGAGTTGGAGCAGTGGCAGGAGTTGGACCTATGGCAGAAAGGTGGCTGGTTCGAATCACGGGCCGGGCGCTGGAAAAAAACGGGCGGCTTGATCTGACCACTGGAGGGCTGCTGGGTTCACATCCTCAAAACATTCACCTTTCGTTGATCAGAACTCTAGAGGTTCTTCTTCACTGAACCCAAAAATATATCTAACTTTTAGTGGTTCCATATATTAAGGAAGTGATAGAAGCCTTTTTGGTTCTATAAGGAACCTTCTTTTCTAAGTGTATAATAAACAAGTTTTGCTTTCGATTATTTAATTACCTACATCATGTTTTTTCAAGTTATCCCTTTGGAGCGCAACATCACGTTGTTAAAAATTGAATCATAAATTGGCCATGGCTATAAATTGGGCAATTGAAGGCATCTAGGGCGAAATATGTGTTCGATGAAAATGAACATTGTATGCAAAGTTGTAGGCAACATTATTGACAAGGGACCCTGATGCCTACGATACCAAAGCTATTTAACTCTCCCAAGTAGCACAGTGGTCTAAGGCACTGCATTGCAGTGCTAGCTGGTTTGAATCCAGGATCTGTCGTAGCCGGCCGTGACCGGGAGACCCATGGGGCGGCGCACAATTGGCCCAGCGTCGTCCAGGTTAGGGGAGGGAATGGCCGGCAGGGATGTAGCTCAGTTGGTAGAGCATGGTGTTTGCAACGCATGGTGTTTGCAACGCCAGGGTTGTGGGTTCAATTCCAGGACAGTATAAAAAAATAATGTATGCACTCACCAACTGTAAGTCGCTCTGGATAAGAGCTTCTGCTAAAATGTCAAAAAATATATTTAGAGTTGTTAAACGGGTGTGAAGAGTGTGTTGGTAATATTGTCAAAATTCTGCTTGTAACAACCATCAGAATTGGTAAAAAAAAATATGCATTCCATTATATTAGGCAATAATGAAGAGTAGGCAAAGTGGTTGTGTCGTGAAAATTCTATCAAATGTCTTCCATTGCAATGAGTCCAGTCAGGGTGCTGCAGAACCCCTGCAGAACCTCCGCTGACCCCGGATTGAGAACTCCTGATTTAGCAGATACTCTAATCCAGAGTGATTTACAGTAAGTGCATTCATCTTAAGATAGGTATTTATTTTGTAAATAAAATTAATACATTCTTCATAAAATTGTCATCTCACCTCTTAGCTTTGGTGTCATGTCCCCCAGAGAGACTCATTTTAGAGGCAGGGCCCCCCTCCTCTCTCTCCCCAGAGAGACTCATTTTAGAGGCAGGGCCCCCCTCCTCTCTCCCCCCAGAGAGACTCATTTTAGAGGCAGGGCCCCCCTCCTCTCTCTCCCCAGAGAGACTCATTTTAGACCACTGACCCCTAAACAGAGATGCAGCATGTTGGTTGTGGTTAACACAGTGACAACTAATTCTAGAATGTCAATTGTTCTCTTTTACTCATGATCTCTTAGAAATAAAACATTTACTATAAGACATATCCAAACAGTCGGGTGATTTAATTTAATCACATGAACATTGTTACATTCCTCAACAAGAAATAAAACATTGTCTCTCAAACAGAAGAAGGAACTAACAAAGAGTCACTAACAACAACCAAAACGAAACAGGTGGTTTTAGGAGGGGTTCTGAAAGACACTCATGGGGGTGTCCACTAGTGATGGGAATCAGAGGCTTTCTGAACGCTTTGGGGCTTTCACCAAATTGTGCCGAAAATGCCATGGATAGATTTGAGTGCTAATAAACAACATTTAGTTAGAATGTGGGGTTCGCTTTTTGCCTCCAGGTTCACTATGTTTTGAAAAACGATGCATATGTGACTTTCAACGTGGCACCGTCATAGGATGCCACCTTTCCAACAAGTCAGTTCGTCAAATTCCTGCCCTGCTAGAGCTGCATGTTTGTTGATTTATGTAATGGCATATATTTTAATGCTTTATGTCATGTATGTTATCTATTGAAATATAATTTTTCATTTATTATGTTTTCCAGAATCTCCAACCAAACTCTGAGATCAGTCTCTCCAGTACCAAGTCATCTGTCCATGAAGAGTGACATCTGTATGGATCATCCTATACATTTTAGTGATAAATCAGGGAACTTTGACCCCAGGTAAGTTACTGGTCAGAATTGATGATATTACTATTGAAGAGGAGAATCTTCTAGATCTGAAACCAGATGTATTTTGTGTATCTCAGCATATCATTTGTTGTTTATGTCATATATTTTAATACACTGAGTGTACAACATTTTCCACAACATTTCCTACGGAGACCATCAGGTTGGTAAGTCATCATACTGTAGCTCAAACCTACTGTGATGACGACCTAACTTTATAATAGTTCGTAGCCTACCTAGCAGAATCTGCCCGTCTTTCTTTCTAAATCAACACATTTATCCATCTTCTTATGCAGTGGTGTAAAGTACATAAGTAAAAATACTTTAAAGTATCTGTACTTTACTATTTATATTTTTAACAACTTTTACTTTTACTTCACTACATTCATAAAGAAAATGATGTACTTTTTACTCCATAAATTTCCCTGACACCCAAAAGTACTTGTAACATTCAGAAAATTGTCCAATTCACACTTATCAAGAGAACATCGCTGGTCATCCCTACTGCCTCTGATCTGGCAGACTCACTAAACACAAATGCTTTTTTAAAATGATGTCTGAGTGTTGGAATGTGACCCTGGCTATCCGTAAATGAAAATAACAAGAAAAATTGTGCCGTCTGGTTTGCTTCATATAAGTAAGTTTAATTTAAATTATTCCTACTTTACTTTAGCAATTACATTTACTTTTGATACTTAAATATATTTAAAATCAAATACTTTTAGACTTTTACTCAAGTAGTATTTTACTGAGTGACTTTCACTTTTACTTGAGTCATTTTCTATTAAGGAATCTTTACTTTTTCCACCACTGTTCTAATGTTTGAACAGACATTTTGTAACTGCGTAGGCTACAAAGTCACTTTCAATTTCAAATAAGGAAATAAAGTTATAACGGTGACTGGGTAAATTAGTTTTGCATTGACTGGCTCCCCGGTTGAGCAGATTTTGCACGTTTTAGACCATTCCATTGGTCATTAAATTAAATGTCCACCAGGTTTAGCTGTGCTTTTTTCCCTCCAAAATGTGAATTACTGTAGGCCTATAATAATTGTAAACAGGCCTACAAATCCAAAAGGTTTAAATTTGAGAATGTTCATTTGTATGCCTCAAATATTAAACTGTCTTCAAATATCTGATGATTAGTTGAATCAGGTGTAAATGCTGGGCAAGAACAAAAGGATTGAGAAACCCTGAGATAAACATAAAACCCTATCATTTAAAAGCTCCTCCACCATCTTTACCAGACGTTTGACTGATAACATGTGATAACACTTTGAAAACTGCTGTCTGTCAGCAACTAAACTCAAGCAGCAGTTCTACTAACTAGTAATATCTCATTCCAGGTATTCATTCTCTTACTCTGTCCTTTAGAATAGATTATTATTCAGAAATACTTAGAAATACTCACTTTATTTTTTAGTTCTCTCCATATAGTGTTTTCTGCTCTGTCGTCTCAAAATGGATCCTGTTCATAAGAACAACTTTACTTCCTTTTTCAGCTCAACCGTCTCCCCATCCTGATAATAAAGTGTTTTATTGGTATCTTCCACTAGATGGCAGTAAACACCTGCTGTAACTAGACTACGACTATGTGTTCGGTTTCATACATGCAGTTTCCCAGAGGAGGAGTGCTGATCTAGGATCAGGTCCCCCCTGTCCATTTAATCTGTTTCATTATGATCTAAAAGGAAAAACTGATCCCAGATCAGTACTCCTACTCTTTATGAATACTGTCACAGGTGACTCCTCAAGATGAGGCTCAGGATTTATAAGTTATATTCTTTAAGAATCAATTAATATCATTAATTGAACTGCTTTGCCATGAACAGATCTGTGATGTCTTAACTTAAAGGTACTATATAGACTTTATGGTCATTTTAATGGGGTTGAACATTCATCCCATCAGATTGTATAAAGGATTTTATGAGTTCTGAAAAATACTGACTTGGAAGCATCTCTCTGACCTCACCCTGCTGAAACACACTCAAGTAAAGACCACATAGCTACAGTTATATGCTTGTCTGTTTTTACCCACTTTTACAGCCAATGAATGGACTGGTATCAATATGAATCAGTGGAATAAACAGACTAGTTAACCATGAATAATGTTTACATATCTTGCACTACTCATCTCATATGTATATACTGTATTCTATTCTATAATATTCTACTGTATCTTAGTCCATGCCGCTCTGTCATTGCTTGTCCATATATGTATATATTCTTAAATTCCATTCCTTACTAGTTTTGTGTGTATTGGGTATATGTTGTGAAATTGTTAGATATAACTGCACTGTCGGAACTGGAAGCACAAGCATTTCGCTACATCCGCTATAACATCTGCTAAACACGTGTATGTGACAAATAAAATGTGATTTGATTTGATGAGGACTGTTATTTATTTAATCAATTGTAGAATGCTGTATCGTAACAAAATGTGGAAAAGGTCAAGGGGTCAGAATCCTTTCAGAATGCCCTGTATCCTCCTCTTTCTACCTGGTTTCCTTTTCCTCTGTCAACCACCAGCCTCTCATCTCCAAGACAAATGAATGAGGTGAGAAAAGGAAGACGTGGATGTACTGAGGCGGCAGGTATTTAAGGGGGTCAGCCGCAGCACTAGCCGGGACTCCGGACTAATCACAAATTCTTACTCTGAATGTATCCTGCAGCGCGCAAGGATACCATATTTGAGTGATCTAATGTAGTGCCACATAACTATCTTCATTAGCAGCCAAGCATCGATCAACATGTCACCAGAATAAGACCCTCGATATTTATTGGAAAGGAGCATCAATCTCATCACCTTGCACATTCACCATCATTTATTTCACCTGTAACCCAGGCCCGGCGGTAGGATTAACTCGGCAAGGGGGCATCAGAAATTACTACGGGGGCACAACTATTTTCGCTTGCTGATAACACAGGGTGGATAATAATCAATAGTACAATTACACACAATGTATTTGCAGCCACGCACGGCTGTCTTGCAGCAAGAATACAGGCTACTGCACCGCTTTACAAACGTGGACAATTCATAACCGGCTCGAGAAATTGCAAGTTATGACAACGCTACACAGCTACATGCAAAATACCCATCAATCCAATGCAAAACAGTTGCTAATTACCGTAATAACACTTCCTCATGCCAATACAATGCAAAACAGTTGCTAATTACCGTAATAACACTTCCCCATGCCAATCCAATGTAAAACAGTTGCTAATTACCGTAATAACACTTCCTCATGCCAATACAATGCAAAACAGTTGCTAATTACCGTAATAACCCTTCCTCATGCCAATCCAATGCAAAACAGTTGCTAATTACCGTAATAACACTTCCTCATGCCAATACAATGTAAAACAGTTGCTAATTACCGTAATAACACTTCCTCATGCCAATACAATGTAAAACAGTTGCTAATTACCGTAATAACACTTCCTTATGCCAATCCAATGCAAAACAGTTGCTAATTACCGTAATAACACTTCCTTATGCCAATCCAATGCAAAACAGTTGCTAATTACCGTAATAACACTTCCTCATGCCAATCCAATGCAAAACAGTTGCTAATTACCGTAATAACACTTCCTTATGCCAATCCAATGCAAAACAGTTGCTAATTACCGTAATAACACTTCCTCATGCCAATACAATGCAAAACAGTTGCTAATTACCGTAATAACACTTCCTCATGCCAATACAATGTAAAACAGTTGCTAATTACCGTAATAACCCTTCCTCATGCCAATCCAATGCAAAACAGTTGCTAATTACCGTAATAACACTTCCTCATGCCAATCCAATGCAAAACAGTTGCTAATTACCGTACTAACACTTCCTCATGCCAATACAATGCAAAACAGTTGCTAATTACCGTAATAACCCTTCCGCATGCCAATCCAATGCATTTCCAATGGCGGAAAGCAAACAATAATGTACAATGCACTTCCAGGACTTATCGGTCCAATGCAGCTTGGACGCAGCTACCAAGCTGTCTTCCCACAAGAGTGCCGTCCTACGCTGCGTATGATAACAGAGAAATTAATATTCCATAGCAACGAGTTGTTAATGGCAACACTATAGCTACATTGTTACTCAACCATTGGTCAAGGTCTGCCCACCCTCATCAATGTAATGCAAAGCACCTCTTCTACATTATAAAACAACATTAAAAACAATCCGATTATATTATAAACCAAACATTTCCAATCCAATCACAGAAATCAAGCAGTAGACTTTGCAGCAACTCCAATAAAGAAAATCACGTCTACGCCTATTTCTGACGTTTGCCACGCATTTCCAAAAGCTAGCAAATAACTAAATACTACAAGCCCAGCCAGGCTGCCTGTTCTTACCCAGATTCAAAAGAGTTGCAGCCGCCTTGATGCTGTGTTGAACCTCCTCAGCAGTCTCTCCTTCCACTCCCCACGGAATTTGCTTGTAAGATCCCTCTCAAATATCAGTTGAATCAGCTGCTCTTTCCTCCTGTGCAACATGCTCCATCTGTGCTCACTGATTGTGCTTGTATCTCTCCCATAACTCATCAAACTGCATCTGGCTTGCAGCAGTCACTCTCTGCCTTTGAACCACGTGCTACAAAATGTCAGTTTTCTCCCACAGTAGAGGCGGGTTGGGTATTTCCCCAGACAAACCTGCGCTGGCTCCTCATCACCGAGGTCGTCAGGCACTAACGGAGGCGTCGGTGCTTGTAATATACTGGCGGTGCTGCTGTTAGGTTCAGTCTTGGCGGCTGCAGGCCCCTCCTCGGGTTGGTTACCTCATATGTCACCAGGCTGCAGGCCGGGTTGGTTACCTCCTATATCACCAGGCTGCAAGCCGGGTTGGTTACCTCCTATGTCACCAGGCTGCAGGCCGGGTTGGTTACCTCCTATGTCACCAGGCTGCAGGCCGGGTTGGTTACCTCCTATGTCACCAGGCTGCAGGCCGGGTTGGTTACCTCCTATGTCACCAGGCTGCAGGCCGGGTTGGTTACCTCCTATGTCACCAGGCTGCAAGACAGTTGCGCAGCTGCCTTTGCTGCTGGGCTCGGCGGCCTTGGCCTCTGTGATTAGCGTCGGCCCAGTGGCCTTGGCCTCTGTGATTAGTGTCGGCCCAGTGGCCTTGGCCTCGGTGAATAGCGTCGGCCCAGTGGCCTTGGCCTCTGTGATTAGCGTCGGCTCAGCGGCCTTGGCCTCTGTGATTAGCGTCGGCTCAGCAGCCTTGCCTTTGGCCTCTGTGGCAGGCTTCTAACACCCCCCGCTTTGATCCGATGCTGCCGTTGTGCCCTGGCGAAGCCACTTTCTAATATCCATCATACTATCAGCTACCTACCTAACTGTTAAACATTAGCTAAATTACATCCAGCTGCGCGTTTTGTTTTTCGTAGTAAGTAACTTTGAAAGTAAACCTAAACGGTCAAATTGACCCCGCCCTTCTACTGTGAAGTTTTTTTCAACCGGTAAAATGTGTATGACGTACATATGATGCGTGCAAGGGAGTTGCATGAATGAAGCATACACAACAAAAGGGTTGGGCGTGACGGAGGGGGCAGATTGTGGGACAGAATAGGGATACAAAAACCGAGGGGGCACAATATTCCAACTAAGGGGGCATTGCCCTCTTCTGCCCCCTGGTGGCGCCGGGCCTGGGTGTGTTGAACATGCATGTATGAGAGAATACCTGTGAATGACTAACCTTTTTGACAGGAGGAATAGCCTCCCGTGTGAATGAGGAGAGTGTGGGTTGTTATTTCTTAGACTGTAAAGGATCAGATTAATAACCAATAAAATGAGTGTGGGTATCGAAGAGAGAACCGTGACAGATTAGGTGGAAATGGGAGGAGAACTGAACTCTTAGGACACCAAGCCTGAAGACTACTGAACCAATCATTGCATAATAAAATTGACATTTTGGTAATAAGAGATTGGAATTTGCCTAGTAAGCTGATACGTTTCGATATATAATGTTATCTAGGGGTTCCGAAATATGGATTCTGTGAAGATATGGGAAAAAAATTAGAAATTGTATGTGTGTATAATCGATTACTGGAGATTTGATAAAGTAATCATGGAAATAATAATCATAATAATTGTATACAAACTTGCACACCCAAACGTAGACGTACGTAAGGGGTGAGAAAAGTATTCTGAGTTTGTCCCTTTATGGATCATTTGATAAAGATAAGGTTAAAGCTGTCTAAAGGCTCTGGGAAATAGTCTAAGAAAAAGATTGCCATTTGTTCACTTTTGGTAAAAGTATGGGAATTGACTTACCCCTAACTAATAAAAACTATAAATGCTTATGGGATTTCCTCCGTCTTGGTAATACAAACAAAACCTATGCCCTGTTAAATAGAACCATTGAAATGTTGAACATGTAGAGATTTGTTTTTAAACTTAAGGCTATAATTTATTGTACTCCCGATGGAGTTTTAGTTGATATTCCAACCGTTGACGTTCTAAACCAATTAGTGAGTAGGCAAAATGGAAAGTGTCTGTTTTCCTGTCTACGCCCTCAGGCGCCAGACTTATGATGGACGGAGAGCGCCATCTACTGGGGGGTCTTTTCATTTGGTTTTTAGTGGGTTTTTCACGGGTTAGAGAAGATGTACATTAAGGGGCACACAAATTACATTTTGGGACGTTTTTATTTTCTGAGTTTTAATTGAACACATGCTAATCCTTTTGATGAGAAATGTACTGGAATAAAACAATGTAAACCTGGTATACAAAATATCTGAGATGTATGAAATGTTTTTAAATGATTAGTCTGAGGTACAGGGAAAGAAGAGGGAAAGAAACACTCATTTAAAGGGGTTGAATGACCTCTGACCTCTGACCTGACTTTCTAGTGCGGTTTGATCACCCTCACTGGAAAGGCCAGAGACATTGGGTGATGATTTGAAGGTCATATGTAATACTGATTTAAAGGTAATATGTAGAGTGCTTCCTTATGGGATACAATTATTTATTTATGGAGTTTTTAAGGGTAGTAATTCTGATTCCATTTGTTATTTTAATTATTTTATTTAACTAGCAGTGTTGTTGTTTTTTTACACATTAATCACGATGTGAGTCATGTGTCAAAAGGAGGGATTACCAGTCCCCTGAGGCTTTTTGGTTAAATATGTGAATGATATATTCAGAAGTGTATGGCTGTTTGTTTTGTTTTTTCTGTTTCTATCTTGGTTTAATATAAATCTCACCAGATTGGGTCTGCTGGATGGTCCAGATTTTCTCTGGGAGTTGGGAGTCTGGCTCCCTGGCCCTGTGGCTCTGCTGTGGGGTCGTCGATATGAGGATCTGCTGTGGGGTCGTCGATATGATGAGGGAGTATAAGCCAATTAGAAAAAAATATTTCAACTATGTGTTGTTAATCTCTTTGACATTTGGTTTAAGAATATTGGTAGAAGTAAGAATTTCTCATACTGTGAATAATTTGTCTGGATTTCCTGAAACAGAAATGCCCTAAACTAAACTGTTGTTCTGATCTGTCCTCTGGCGAAGGTGACCACAGATGGTATCTAGATGCACGGAAGGGACAATTTGACCAAACAATGTGGATCTCAAACCCCCTCTAACCGGCTGAAGTAATGGCGAAAATAGCGTTCAGTACGGTCCTTCACCACTTCTACCTGAGACCTGGGTCCGAGCCAGCGACCTGAACACAGCATCCAGTCAAAGCTATCAACTGCCTTTTCTCTCATGCCTTTCCTCTCTGGAGTGGGACAGGAGTCCACGTGGAGGGAGCATGGAGAGAGATCCGTTCCAAAACATCTCTCATGCCTTTCCTCTCAGGAGTGGGACAGGAGTCCACGTGGAGGGAGCATGGAGAGAGATCCGTTCCAAAACATCTCTCATGCCTTTCCTCTCAGGAGTGGGACAGGAGTCCACGTGGAGGGAGCATGGAGAGAGATCCGTTCCAAAACATCTCTCATGCCTTTCCTCTCAGGAGTGGGACAGGAGTCCACGTGGAGGGAGCATGGAGAGAGATCCGTTCCAAAACATCTCTCATGCCTTTCCTCTCAGGAGTGGGACAGGAGTCCACGTGGAGGGAGCATGGAGAGAGATCCGTTCCAAAACATCTCTCATGTTGCTGGTTGGCAAATGAACAAGACATAATGGGGGGTAGAGGTGGTGGCAGCCCAGGTGAGACACTATCATGGACCATCCACTTTGAACATTTGTTCCATTGGGAAGAGGAACTGTAAAGCTATCAGAAGAAGACAATGAAGAGACGCCAGAAGATTGAGTGCCGGGGAGGGAGGGGGTTGGTCAACTGGGTCATCATTGATTTGGACTTATTGTTTATTTGGGGTAGCAAGTTGATGTGGAGGTCTACACACTACGAAATTATAGTAATTTAGACTAAGAATGCATTGAGATACTGATCTGTAATTATTACCGTGATGAGAAAGTTAATGCTAGAATTATGGATAATTATACTGTATGTTAATGTAAATGTATATGTACATTCTGCTAGTGTTAATGTGTGCTAAGTTGAGGGTTTCAACTGAACCAACGTGAATCACTGAGCAATGTCATTCTACATTTGGGTTGGATAATTAATTGAGTTTTAATGATGATTTGGAAACGGAATGATTTTGTGTAACTGACTCCAAGCGGGTGTCATGTGCCTTTTACTGAGGAGTGGCTTCCGTCTGGCCACTCTACCATAAAGGCCTGATTTTGAGTTCTGCAGAGATGGTTGTCCTTCTGGAAAGTTCTCCATCTCCACAGAGGAACTCTAGAGCTCTGTCAGAGAGACCATCGGGTTCTTGGTCACCTCCCTGACCAAGGCCCTTCTCCTCCGATTGCCTCGACACAATCCTGTCTTGGAGCTCTACAGACAATTCCTTCGACCTCATGGCTTGGTATTTGCTCTGACATGCACTGTCAACTGTGGGACCTTATATAGACTGGAGTGTGCCTTTCCAAATCATGTTCAATCAATTGAATTTACCACAGGTGGACTCCAATCAAGTTGTAAAGACACCTGAGCTCAATTTCGAGTCTCATAGCAAAGGGTCTGAATACTTATGTAAATAAGGCATTTCAGTTTTCTGTTTTGAATATATTTGCAAAAATAAAAATAAAAACTGTTTTTGCTTCATCATTATGGGGTATTGTGTGAGGATGATGATTGAGAGATTGAGATTGAGATGATTGATGAGGATTTATTTAAAAAAAAAATTTTTAGAACTAGGCTGTAACGTAACAAAATGTGGAAAAAGGGAAGGGGTCTGAATACCTTCCGAATGCACTATATATGGGAAATGCCATTTGGAAGATATATTCTTGTTTTACTGAACTATCACAATAATAAATTAATGTTACACCACACATTTTGGACATATTTGGACATTGTCCCGGGTCATTGAGAACGTTCCGTACATCACAGTTTCCTCCTGGGAATAGGCCAGTCTCCTCTTAAATATCTTAGTCTGGAATTAACATTGAGATTACTGACATACACGTAATAACCACTCATTGTACTCATAAATAAGGTAGCCTGTGTAATCACCTTGAAATAACAGAATTATGAAATAGGCTGAATCAGATTGTGTTTACATATGTTTAAGACTCACACTTACCTCAGCCTGTTTCTTCCACTTCATGATCTGGGTATCATTGCCGACCCTCAACCTGTTAACATGTCCTCTAGTGGCATCAGAACATAGGCAGATGGCCATGGAGTTCAGAGTGAAGAATATCTTCTCACAGCATCCTCCCCTCCACAGCTCCATCTCCAGGCATGTTGGTACAAACTTCATTTTATTTTGCCTGCTGGTGAACAAGGCCATTGACAGCACCATCCATGTCCCTCTGTCAAGGAGGTCCTGCTTCTTACGTTGAAAGTCGTCTCTGAAAAGAGGAGACATTAGAAGGTTTCTTCTCTTAGTTTAGTCTTTTGTCTCGGACAAGGCTTACATGTCAGAGGCGTACTTACTTTACTAATTGACTTGTAGAAACGGTACAACTATATACAACATGTCAATTGTGAAATGATTGATATTGGACATCTAGTGTGAACATGATATTGGGTTAATCCTCACCTTGTGGTGATTTCTCTACATTTGATGAGGTCTACTTTGAGGTTTCTGTTCTGGGGAAGGGTTGCCCTCTAACAGGTGGTCATCAAAGGTGCCTTCTCCTCTGCCCCACGCCAGAGTATCACTCCAGGAAAAGGTCTGAAAGACCTCTGTCTCCACCAGTTGGGACAAGGGACCATCTTTTTCCAGCACTAACTCCTTTTCTCTGAATGTACATAGAAATCACACAAACCTATGATCCTACATTGTAGATATATGGTATGGCATATCAACTGAATTATCATCTCAAGTCTAAAAAACAATCACTCTTATCACATACTTCTACTACCTTACCTCTTGATGATGTCCTCTTTGTACTTCTTCACGTGTGACCTCATAAACAAAGCATGGAGGTATTGATGGCAATCCAGGTAATATCTGGCCCTGGCAAGGGGACCAGACCCATAGACTGGAGGTGTCCTCTTCACCTCGGGGACAGGGGACTTTGATGGTCTTCCAGACAATCTCACCTTCTTCTCCTTAGCTGGTGTAACAGCCAATCCTACCTTCTTCACCTTAGCTGTGTGTGTGTGTGTGTGTGTGTGTGTGTGTGTGTGTGTGTGTGTGTGTGTGTGTGTGTGTGTGTGTGTGTGTGTGTGTGTGTGTGTGTGTCTATATAGTAAATGCTATATATATATTATATGGCTATATATTGATCATTATATATTATATTTATATAAATGACGGTAGTGTGTATATATATATATATATATATATATATATATATATATATATATATATATATAATGTGTAAAACTAGCAGTGTGAATGTTAAAACAATAAATGTTATAGAATAAGAGTTTACTGAAAATAATATAAGTAATTAAGTGAATAATGGAACAAATGTAGTGAATGTGTCTGTTTGTAAATGAAACCTAGGCTATACAATTATTGTAATATGTAAATAAACATATATTTTTATGATTTAACTTTCCTGGTTGTTATTTCTCAGTATCTCTAAACAGAAAATGTGCCAATCAATAAAGTTTTCTTTGGTTGAAGCACCATCTGTAGATTGTGTGATTTGATTGGACAACGAGTATTTAAAGAAATACACGCAACTATAGAGGACAAACATTTTATGATTCATTATTTTTTGAAGTATTGACCTTGGGAGAATACCTTTTTAGTGTTTTTCAAAATGTTTATTACATGACACGTTCAAGGCAATTTTGTCTGCATTTTGAAATGATATATACTTATGGCTTATGCCTTAATTGTAGCAGCGTAACTGTGTTGTGAGATCTTAACTAGAACAATAAGAAACTATTACTGGATATAGTCAATGGGATAGTTGTTGTCATGGTAGACTTTTAAAACTAATTATGTGGCTGGCCACCCCTTTACAACTCGGAAGGTATGGTTTTGCAGATAAATTAGTAAACGTGAACTACACTCTTAAAATAAAAGCTTCCTGTAGGATCCTTTAGGATAATATAAGGTAAAAAATATACCTTAAGATTAATTTCCAAGCCTATACTCTGCCATCAGCTCGTTGTTGAACCGTTGTAGACTTCAGGGGTTCTTTGAAGAAGCCTCTTCAAAAGAGGGGTTCGTTTTGGAACCAGCAGCGCCCCCGTGAGTAAAGGGCGCTCCAGCGCAGAATTCAAATTGAGACCGTTGGTCAAAAGACAACTGGAAGCGGGAAGCGCGCGGATGGTTGGAGAGACGCGACCAATAAGAGATGACTTGCAACGGATTGACGTGAAAGGTGAGTGAACCTTAGCTATTCGCTAGCTAAGATAATAATTCATCAAACTACTATCAAATAACTTAAAAACAATACATCATGTAATGTACTCTTGGTTTTTCATCAGCTAGCCAAGCTACATAGCCTGTAATGTTAGCTGGTAATTGTTGTATAAATGTTGGTACGTTTTAGCTAACGTTAGCTACAGTAGCTAGCTAGTTAAAGTTACTGTAACGTTAGCTAACTTTAGCTAGCTAGACTCAATATTGAGAAATTGTAGTCATTTAAACCCATGATATACTTTCTCACCATCTCCTTCCATCCTCCTCCCTTTAGTACCTGGCTTATCCTGCCCCTGTCCAGTTAAGTGGTGGAGAGTTTGGAAGCTGTGAGCTCGGATAGAGAAATGTATCAACCACCACGAACAGGTAAGACACACACACACACACACACACACACACACAGATGACCCAAAGTAGATTATGTTCGACTTGACAAAAAGAAGAATACATAAAGCAGATCAGATTAGTTAGATGCATTTGATATTGAATATTCATGTTGTTTATGTTGTGTTTGTGTCTAATTGATGTCTTTCAGGTTGGTGTATTGGGGCGGATTGTTCTGTCCTCTGTATTTCAGACCAAAGCAAGACAACGTTTAAAGCTCACTATGGATCTACTAACAGGTTAGCTTCTATAAAGTATTTGGATGTATTTGAAGTGTGATTATAGTGTGTTCTGTGTTACTCCTTTGTCAATCCAATACATTTACATTTTAGTCATTTAGCAGACGCTCTTATCCAGAGCGACTTACAAGAGCAATTAGGGTTAAGTGCCTTGCTCAAGGGCACATCGACAGATTTTTCACCTAGTCGGCTCGGGGATTAGAACTAGCGACCTTTCGGTTACTGGCACAACGCTCTTACCCACTAAGCTACCTGCCGCCCTACAATACAATACTAACTGAATAGTGAATCAATCAATCAATACAGTTTTATTATTGTGTGTTTTATGTCATTCCTTCATCTTTTCCAATACTAACTGAATGGTGAATGAATGCATTTGCAGTCAATCAATCAATCAATACAGTGTTTGAACAAAATTCAACTCCAGTTGAAGAACTGGGACAAGCTACAAATCTCATTGTGGGGTAGGCCACATGTTATGAAGATGGTTAAAGCTCCTAAACTGAATTACGTCATCAGCATGTTTCCACTGTCCATACCTGCCTACACCTTTAACACCATAGACAAAATGATTCATTTGGACTATTAAAAGGGCCAGGATGAACCAAGCTAGATTACAGGTAAAGACTTAGAAGGGAGGATTAAAGCTCCCTAACATGTAATTATAGCAAGAAGCCTTTATAACTGCCCAAATAGACTCTCTTTATTGAGAACTCTAATAGGCCAATTTGGGTTGACATGGAAGAAGAACTTAATGCCCCATTTGGAGCATCACATTATCTGAGTCAACACTTAAATGTGGGACTGCAGAATCCCATATTATAAGAGACAGACATCTTCACCATTCCTGACAAGCTCTGCTTCTTTATGGAACAACCATAAATACAAATTAGGAGGAAAGGTGGTTGTCTGGAAAGACACATTTTTTTCTTCACTTTTGCTTCATGTGTCAACTTTAATTTGAGTGTGGCTGTGGAAGACTGGTCCATTGATGATGTCTGCAAGTGGCTGAGTACCAATGATCTCCATGATTCCATCCCATCATTCCAAGGTTCACAATCTTTCTGAAGAATGCCAACTCTCTTCAATTGTCCACTTTGCAACGAGCATACTGTCTTTGTGTCCAGACGACTCACACATATTGGCCTCTATCACCAGCATGAACCACATTTTCTAATTACCTGTGGAATTAATGGGTGTGGGAAAGCAAATATATGTTTTAGCACCTATCGGTCACACATCTACCAAAACCACAGAGCTTTTAAGCCCCAACTTAGATGAGAATTGCCCTCATGATGAATTTGAGACGGGGACTGATCCCATTGAAGATTACATGAGTGATGTAGAGAGTCTGCCAGAGGCTGAATATGTTCAAGCCACAGAGATCAACACTGAGCAGCTAATTGAAGGTCTCAAAAACAATATCTGTCTTTTTATTTTGAAAATCAGGAAAGAACACTGCATCCCAGCTACGGTACAGAATAGCATTGTTGAGGACCTCAGAACCATTTTTGATGCATTGATGACACACTACAGTGATCCTCTCAGGTTTCATCTTACACATAAGCAAATACATGTGGATGAACATGACGATCTCAGGGACTTGCTTAACAACTCTGCAGTATTTGAGGAATGCATTAGATGCATAAGCTCTGAGTGGATGCTGGAGCATTACCGTGTGAAAGAATTGGGCATGGTCCGGCCAATTGAAGTACCACTGAGCAACAAAGAAGGTTATAAAACAAGGTGATTTCAATACAGCTACATGGTCCCCAGGGTATATTAATATAAAGAGACATGAGACAAAACAATCATAATGAATAAGATTACATGGACAGGGGGACCTGATCCTAGGTCAGCAATCCTCCTCTGAGACACTTCCCAGGAGTCACCAGGACCAAGAAACCGAACACTTACTGTTGTAAAGTCTAGTTACAGCAGGTGTTTACTGCCATCTAGTGGAAGATACCAATAAAACACTTTATTATCAGGGTGGGGAGAAGGCTGAAATGAAACAGAAAGTAAACGTGTTATTTTGTACAGGATCCATTTTGAGACTACAGAGCAGAAAACAAGATATGGAGAGAACTAAAAAATAAAGTGAGTATTTCTAAGTATTTCTGAATAATAATCTAAGCCTATAACTTCAGTTTATTGTTGTTGTAGCCTTGTGTTATTATGTAATTATTAATGGCCATGTTAAGTTAATTCAATTGGAAGTTATCAAGTGTCACCATGGTCACAGTTCTATCGCAATTGCTGATCAGATGTTAGAATGCATTAGATTGAAGGTAACAGTCAGCCAGATTAGGCAAAAGGTTAAAAAAAAAACCTGGCTGTTGTTGACAAGCATGGACCTATTTACTTAATATCCATGTTATTAATATTTAATACAGATTGAAATTACGACCCCATCCTCAGTAGCCTATTCCAGCAGGTTACTGGGCAACAGAAGCACTTCCTACCTCAAAATCGCCTTGCTATTCATGTTAAATAAATGAATCTGTCAATTTGAACTAAGCAAGCTGCTAAATCATTCAGCTTACATCTTGCCTACATCTTGCCCAGGCTACTGGAGGCTGTCTGAAATAAGATGTAGGCCTATCAGGGTCTATGTTTTGGCCTAGTTTTCAGGCCTTGCTGGTGGGTTTTGAGTAGTCATTGGGCTAGAAAAGGTCATTGCATTAAATCACCTGACTGTTTGGATGTATCTATTAGTAAACTGTTTTATTTCTGAGAGATCATGAATAAAAGAGAACAATTGACATTCAATAATTAGTTGTCACTGTGTTCACCACAACCAACATGCTGCATCTCTGTTTAGGGGTCAGTGGTCTAAAATGAGTCTCTCTGGGGAGAGAGAGGAGGGGGTCCCTGCCTCTAAAATGAGTCTCTCTGGGGAGAGAGTGGAGGGGGGCCCTGTCTCTAAAATGAGTCTCTCTGGGGAGAGAGAGGAGGGGGGCCCTGCATCTAAAAGGAGTCTCTCTGGGGAGAGAGAGGAGGGGGGCCCTGCCTCTAAAAGGAGTCTCTTTGGGGGACATGACACCAAAGCTAAGAGGTGAGCTGAAAATATTGTTTAAGAATTTATATTCCAAAGTGCTATATAGGAGAAAGAAAATCACATTTGTGTTTTTTCATCAGAAATTATTACTAATGGGTACCTTCAATGTAACTATTGTAGATTTGAGATGTGATTTAAAACCATTGTTTTGCTGGAATGTAATGTTCGTATCCTGTATATTTGACTGTGATACGTGGTCGTCTCACCTAGCTACCTTAAGATGAATGCATTTACAGATGCCATATCTTCATTTGACCTAGTTTCTCACAGCAGGAAAATAATCCTGCAGCAATAGCAAATGTGCATTTTTATGTGGATTATAATTAAGGGATATTTTCTGTAGGGGTTCATACATTTTTCATCAGGGAAAATCAGGTCTGACATTTTAAAGTGGAAATTACACACTTTAGACACCTTTATAAAGCCTTGTAGTGGTTTAATAATTTATTTAAACAATAAAAGCTAATTGACCAACATTTCTGAAAATGGATATATAGCGTTTTGGAATGAAACTCTTCTTATGTTTCCCCATCTGAGCTCAGAGTAGATGAGAGACGTAATGTTTGTCTCTGTTGTGTTGAAGCCCAATCAAGCAGGAGAGACCAGCCTCCCCTGTACCCAGCTGTGTGTCCATGAATAGTGACCGGTCTATGGAACTTCCTATAATGTTTAGAGAGGGAGACTTTTCTAATGAACAAAGGTAAGAAGAACTCATGGGTCATGGTCAGTGAGTTAAACAACACTGTCTCTAGTCATTTCTCCTCTCCCATTTTCCCATTTATTTTTGTTGTTTTCATAATCCATAGGCTAATCCTTTTTTCCATTTTCATAGTCCTGAAACATTATCAAACAAACACAACATTCCCTCCCTGTGTGTGTGTGTGTGTGTGTGTGTGTGTGTGTGTGTGTGTGTGTGTGTGTGTGTGTGTGCACTCCCTGGATGAGGAGATGTAATCTCTATCCTGATTGCCTAGTCACTTTCACCCCTACCTACATGTACATATTACCTCAATTACCTCAACTACCTGGTACCCTGCACATTGACTCAGTACTGGTACTCCTTGCATATAGTCTAGTTATTACCTCAACTACCTGGTACCCCTGCACATTGACTCAGTACTGGTACTCCTTGTATATAGTCTAGTTATTACCTCAACTACCTGGTACCACTGCACATTGACTCAGTACTGGTACTCCTTGTATATAGTCTAGTTATTACCTCAACTACCTGGTACCCCTGCACATTGACTCAGTACTGGTACTCCTTGTATATAGTCTAGTTATTACCTCAACTACCTGGTACCCTGCACATTGACTCAGTACTGGTACTCCTTATAGCCTCATTATTGTTATATCATTATGTTACTATTTCCTTTTTTTATTTAGCTATTTTTTCTTACTTTTTAACTGCATTGTTGGGAAAGGGCTCATTAGTAAGCATTTCACGGTAAAGTGTACACCTGTTGTATTCAGCGCATGTGAGAAATACAATTTGATTTGAAGGTCATTGGCAGAAACACATCATTGGCTCTAACGGTCGTCTCGTGCCGAACAGCGCATGTTCGGATGTTGAAGCACTGTGGCTAGGAAAAACACCCTAGAAAGGCAGGAACCTAGGAAGAAATTAGAGAGGAACCAGGCTCTGAGGGGTGGCCAGTCCTCTTCTGGCTGTGCCGGGTGGAGATTATAACAGTACATGGCCATTAAGGCCAGATCATTCTTCAAGATGTTCAAATGTTCATAGATGACCAGCAGGGTCAAATAATAATCACAGTGGTTATAGAGGTTGCAACAGGTTAGCATCTCAGGAGTAAATTTCAGTTGCCTTTTCATAGTCGATCATTCAGAGGTTGAGACAGCAGGTGTGTGTGTGTGTGTGAGAGAGAGAGAGAGAGAGAGAGAGAGAGAGAGAGAGAGAGAGAGAGAGAGAGAGAGAGAGAGAGAGAGAGAGAGAGAGAGAGATATTAGGCAACAGGTAAAAAAATAAATTACCTGGCTGTTGTTGACAAGCATTGTCCTAACCAGTTCATATCCATATTATTAATATTTGATTCATTGATTGAAATTATGACCCCATTCTCAGTAGCCTATTCCAGCAGGTTACTTGGTAACAGAAGTACTTCCTACCTCAAAATTAGTTAAATAAATTAATCTGTCAATTTGAACTAAGCATCATTTTATACGTCGCTTGTTTGCATCAATTGCAAAGACATTTGCAACTTTGTATTTGTAGTCAACTTTGTTCTGAATTTATCGGCGGTCACAGAGAGACGGATAAACCATGTGATTCTATGTTTAGCAGAGATCTTCTGTGTATAAAGTGTTGCGGGAGGGCAAAAAAGCATCTAACGATGCACTTGGCTGTTCTACAAGTGGTCTGAGGCAGGTGTTGGAATATGAGCGTTTTCAAGTGCAACGTTAATAACGATGGTTTTGGGAAACAGCTCAGAGATTTAACAATGCGCCTACAAAGGTTCTAATGATGAACTTAGCCTTAAGATGCCTTTGGGATACCAGGCCCTAGACAAAAACATCTGCTAAATGTTTTACATACAGATCTCATATTACTGGATTTATTTTTTTAAACAATTTTTAATATTGATGTTACAAATGTATCATGTGTACAGTTCTTTATAATTTTTTTTGTTATTTGTTACATTTGACTGTGTACAACCTAGCAGTACTACTTATTTCTCTGAGAGTGAGGCAGATGTACATTCAATAATTAGTTGTCACTGTGTTAACCACAACCAACATGCTGTATCTCTGTTTAGGGGTTAGTGGTCTAAAATGAGTCTGTCTGGGGAGAGAGAGGACCAATTTTCTACTCTGAGACTCTTTGTGGATACGGGCCCAGATCTCAAAATATTGTTTTAAAAAACGATTAATTTTTGTTTTACATAATAAAAAATGAATATTACTAATGTACCTGACTTTAAAGTCCTTTTCACTCGCTATCCTTGTTTAATTGTGTGGTTCACCGGATTCGTCATCATCCTCGAGGGACAGACGAACGACCTGCTAGTTAGCCAAGCTAGTCGGTACAGCTAGCTAAGCTAGCTACTCTACCAGCAGCATCCTAGTTATCCTGGCTACCACTACATCATCACCGGCTGCCTGCATTTCTTGTGGACCGATGGAGCTCCCTGGTTGTTTCTTCCACCTGTTAAATACCGTGGAGGACTTCTCCCTCTCTCGTTGACGGATGCTGGCTTCCTACCATCCCTCTGTCCGGTTCTCCTTTTCACTAGATGGACGGTAACTTTAGTGTTTAATCCCTCTGTGTCCAAGGACTGAACTTTTGAATATTATTTTCGGGGCGCCTCAAGTTACATTTTTTACAACGTTTATTTCTGATAAAATTAGTTCATTGCATCCGCCATGGAGCCCAGTTTCATAATATTACCTTCTGTTCCTGGTTATGAAGTAATCGCGAAAAAACAGGCCTTATGTTTGGGCATTTTTCACCCTACCAGCTCCTATTAGTTCTATTGAGCTCCGTGACACCGACTCGCCTTCAGAATGTTCTATTCCCAGCCCATTGTTCTGCGTCACAATGCCAGCTTCACTATTGTTATCAATGAGACCTGCCTGCGTTTACCCTGTAGGTTTACCTCAGGTAACTTATTATTAACAAGGTTACGGCTACTTGGTGAGCGTTAACCCTTTAGGTTTACCTCAGGTAACTTATTATTAACAAGGTCACGGCTACTTGGTGAGCGTTAACCCTGTAGGTTTACCTTAGGTAACTTATTATTAACAAGGTTACGGCTACTTGGTGAGCGCGCACACTGTTCACCTGAGTACATGTTGTGGTCACCAATAGTGAGGTGAGACACAGTTTAAGAGGTGATGGCTGGCGGATAGCCATCAAACATTAAACATTTTCTGGTCATGGTTAACCAGATTTGTTTTAAGAAAAAAGTGTACAATCAAAACAAAACGCATGTCCCTGTCCTCTTTTTCAAAATGTGGCCGATTTAAACAGCCAGAAGAAATGTTTTAATTAAGAAATAACCTTTTCTTTGAGGACTTGTTGTTTCTAAAAGGCTGCTGGGTAATTTGATATGCATCGAAATCTTCGTTCGTAGGCATCAAATTGAGCGAATGCTGCGCAGGTTCACTGAGTTGCAAACCAAATGGGTATAATGGGGTGATTGTTGTCTAATCGGGTGGTCTAGCTAATGGATTTGTAGATCTGACGCAGTTGCTACCTCAGATTATGAGCCTAGCAAGTGTCATTAATGAATTATGTAGTACCCACATTCGACCACAAGGAGGAGCAAGAGTGCCATAAACCCATACTGTTTTTTGCCATATAAACCATAAACCTAACAATCAATCAAATGTATTTATAAACAGGGGTGCACATACCTTTTTCAGTGAGTTACTCAGGGTCAACAGCAGGCTTTGGGTCAAATTTCTCTGTGGTCTGCTTTGACAGGTGAATGTGCATCAGGGCTGAGAGACGAGCATGTGACAGACGAGATCTGTACTTGGTTTTTATTATGTTGAGATGTGAGAATCCCCTCTCACAAGCTGCACTGCTTAAAGGCAGTGTAAGAGACAGCTTAACCACCTTGTTGATGTTGGAGTAAGCATCTGGTTTACTTGTATTTACTATTTGGACCAAGTCATACACAGAAGAGGTTCCCAGGCATTTTCCTGCCTGCTTTAAGCGCATCCATTCTGTCACAGTGGTATCTTTGTCAAGTTGCAAGGTGGGCTCATATTTCTTGAGAATGTTGCAAACTGTTGTGTTTCCAAAACTGTGTAGGTCTTGCATTTCTTGAGGCCATGTTGAAGGATCAAATACTAAGAAATGATCACATGACTTGAGGGAGTCATATCTGATTTCAAACTCTTCAATTAACCCCCTGAGTAAGTGTGTCTTGTCTCTGTCAGCATCAGCATTGGAAACAGTGTGTGCCCTGTGGCTTTCACCATCAAGCAGAAGTGTGAACTGTCCAATGGCCACCATGAGTTCATCCTTACATTCTCCAATGGTCAGCTTTTCCTTCTGAAACCTAATGGATGTGGTCTTCAAAATGTTGCAAATGTCAAGCATGTTTGACAGAAAGCACTGAAAACGCTCGGTGCAGAAATGCTGCAAGTCACTGTTATCGCTCGTAACCAGTTGCATTTTAATGGCTGGCAATAGTCTTGATATTTTTAAGTGTTTCATGCCTCCATGCAGACCATCTGATATTATGAAACTTACCCAGTTTCACAAAGGAGATCCCATTTTCTTCACATAGCTTATTCAGTGCAGCAGTTTTTTTTGCTCCACCTTTTTGTAAATAAAACTGCAGCAGCTTGACCACAGAGCGATTAAATGTCTCAGAGTAAGGAACGTTGCGATCAGCTGATTTCGCGCAATTCTCCAGTGTGTGTGCGGTGCACAGAATGTGCACAAGGGAGTCTCCAACCGCAGCAAGTTGCCGGAGTTTTGGCACAACGCCGTTGTAGATACCTACGTTAACAGCAGCCCCGTCTGTGCACACAGCGACCAACTTTGTTGTCCAGTCATCCAAGCCTGTGTCCTGGAAAAGTCTCACAAGTCCGTCTGTTATGGCCTGCGCGGTTCCGTCAGCACCCAATTCACAGCTTGCCGCTGTTCTTCATTCAGCTTGTCTCGCCATCTGGCAAGTGGGCGACTGGACATTTCTTCTCGGCTAGCTTAGCAATGGCTTGCGCCATATTCGTGTGCTCCTTGCTCTTTTCATGTTTGTCAAATAAAGGATGGTTTATAAATGCACCTGTTTTGTCTGCTAGATGTGGATTTGAGCGGCAAATCTTGCACCACATTTCAGTGCGCTCATCGTTAGCTTCAAGCCACTGCACATCTTGGAGCCACTTTTCCGGAAAAAATATTTTCTTCGGCTCTGGCTCCAGTTGGCGTTTCTTTGTAGGTGGCGAAACGCCAAAGAAGCTGCTTAATGTCTGTTGCTTTTTGGACATCCCTGACAGTAGTTGACAAGCAACATGTCATGTGTAAGGTTAGATGAGAAGATTGGTCAAGTACGCAAAGGCGCGTAGTAACACAAGTGGCATTACGCATTCCTGATTTTTGTCGCGCTTGCGTACCTGCGTACCAGTTATGTGCACCCCTGTTTATAAAGCCCTTTTTACACCAGCAGATGTCACAAAGTGCTATACAGAAACTCTAACCCTACTTATAACCTATTTTTGCCGTAACCCTAACCCCTAATTCTAGGGTAGGGTAGGGTAGCCTAGAACACTTTTAGAAACTATTTTAGTAATAATATGATCTTAGTAAATACAATTATAGTATTAAATAGCGTTTTGATTATTTTGTTGTTATTTTATTATATGTATAATTGCAAGACAGAACACTTGATAAATAAGACACATTTGTTTTATTTTTCAGATGTGGTTTGAATTGGGTGACCTAGTAACCTCTGTGTGAAAGTCCAGCAATTGGCGTGGGGCAGGTTTGAGACTGATCTAATACACTTTATTTCTCAGCTGCCTCACCAATGTCTGTACGTGAATTAATAACTTTTAATTGCTAAATATTTCCTATAGATGGCAGCATAAGACCACGAAGCATCAGTTATAGGCTACAAGCAGCAATATGATTGACATAAAATATTATGCAACCAAATACTATATGTCCCATGATTTTCTAAAATGGTCACTCATTACTTTAGTTAGCTATATATCTCGTATTAGGCCTGTGATGCTTTTGGAAGAGCAATTAAATAGTGCCTATAGCAGGTGTTGAACCCCGGGTAAATAATCACTACTCAGATGCACTAACCTCAACCCTAGTTTACATGCATTATAGAAAATAATCTTAATATCTGATACTGGGAGTAAATAACCTCGGAATAGAAAAGACAAGAGTGGATCTTCCAGCCCGCCAATAAATTACATAAAATCAAATCAAATGTTATTAGTCACATACACGTGTTTAGCAGATGTTATAGCGGGTGTAGCGAAATGCTTGTGCTTCTAGCTCCGACAGTGCAGAAAAATCTAACAAGTAATATCTAACAATTTCACAACATATTCACACAAAATTAGTAAGGAATGGAATTTAAGAATATATACATATATGGACAAGCAATGACAGAGTAGCATGGACTAAGATACAGTAGTATATTATAGAATACAGTATATACATATGAGATGAGTAGTGCAAGATATGTAAACATTATTAAAGTGACTAGTGTTCCATTTCTTAAAGTGGCCAATGATGTCAATAGGCAGCAGCAGCCTCTAATGTGCTAGTGATGGCTATTTAACAGTCTGATGGCCTTGAGATAGAAGCTGTTTTTCATTCTCTCAGTCCCAGCTTTGATGCACCTGTATTGACCTCGCTATTGGATGATAGCGGGGTGAAGAGGCAGTGGCTCGGGTGGTTGATGAATCTGACAATGAATGTACTAGGAAAATACATTTTTCTCGACCAGAGGTGACTAAAGTAATGTCCAGGCTTATTGCGTTAGCAGTGTGGAAAGGGACAGTAAAAAGCGTGTGCAGGAGTTTTCCTGTGAGGGGGAGTGGTGGTGTATCCAGGGAGAAAACTAAACTAACCTTCTGAAATGTCATTTGTGGTCTTGTGCTGCATTCTATTGGAATTATTTAGCAACTGCAGTAGTACTGAATAAAGTGTATATACTTATTAAAGTAGTAATTACTCAGAATTGCAAAATATGACATTTTCTAGTTCATTTTACCACTTACAACAATAAAATAACAATTTATAGCATAGCACAATGAAACTGACATAAACCAAAAACAACATACACAAAATTAATAAAAAACGATGTATTTAGATGAGTGACATTATCTGCCAAAGTAACACCTCGATCGAGCGTTCTTTTTGATTATTATTACTGTGTAAAACCTAGCAGTACTACTTATTTCTCTGAGAGTGAGGCATATATATATTATTACTGTGTAAAACCTAGCAGTACTACTTAATTCTCTGAGAGTGAGGCAGATATATATTATTACAGTGTAAAACCTAGCAGTACTACTTATTTCTCTGAGAGTGAGGCAGATATATATATAATTACTGTGTAAAACCTAGCAGTACTACTTATTTCTCTGAGAGTGAGGCAGATATATAGCATTTTGCAATAAAAACATGATTATTTGTCTCTCTGAAATGAAACCATCAAGTGATAGATTTTAAACAAATATGTCTGTCATTGAACAACCCCCTGCAATGATTAGCTAGTGAAAAAACACACCAATCGCTTTCAGAATTTCTTCAAACAATAAAAGCTAATTTACGAACATTTCTGAAAATGGATATAAAGCATTACATTTTGGAATGAAACTCTTGTTTCCCCATCTGAGCTCAGAGTAGATGAGAGACGTAACGTTTGTCTCTGTTGTGTTGAAGCCCAATCAAGCAGGAGAGACCAGCCTCCCCTGTACCCAGCTGTGTGTCCATGAAGAGTGACTGGTCTATGGCTCAACCTATATCCTTTAGAGAGGGAGACTTTTCTAGTGAACAAATGTAAGAAGAACTCATGGGTCATGGTCAGTGAGTTAAACAACACTGTCTCTAGTCATTTCTCCTCTCCCATTTTCCCATTTCTTTTTGTTGTTTTCATAATCCATAGGCTAAACCTTATTTCCATTTTCATAGTCCTGAAACAATATTAAACAAACACAACATTCCCTCGTGTGTGTGTGTGTGTGTGTGTGTGTGTGTGTGTGTGTGTGTGTGTGTGTGTGTGTGTGTGTGTGTGTGTGTGTGTGTGTGTGCACTCCCTGGATGAGGAGATGTAATCTCATGTTTTGTCCACAGAAACCAACAGGAGAGATCAGAGTCAGAGATTCTCAGTGGTCAGTCTTCCCAGAGTCATCAAACAGACCTGGCCTCCATATTCAGTGTATGTGCTCCTGTTATGTACATTTGTTTTTGTTTACCTCAAGTAAAGTTGATCTGTCAATCATTCATTAATGTGTTAATGAGAAACATTTAGTCTCTTGCTTAACTTATTTACTTGATATATTTCAGTTGCTTGAAGAGAATATTATGACATTTGTGAAGAACGAGCTGAAGAGGTTCAAGAGGATTCTTAGTCCAGAACTCCCAGAAGGCTTTGAGAGTCAGAAGCAGGATAAGGAAGTGGTGGATGCTGAAGATGAGAAGCAGGAGAGCAGTGCCAGAGAGGGGGCTCTGAAGATCACACTGCACATCCTGAGGAAAATGAACCAGAAGGAGCTTGCTGACACACTGGAGAAAAGTAAGAGCTGTCTGCCTCATGTTGAATGCTGTATTAGAACATTTAAAAGCTGTAGCTAAAGTACAGCTTAAGTAGCTGTGTAACTAAATGATATTGTAGCAGCCTTAACACAACACCTAGTGACCTCATCAAGTAGCAGCGGGGATGTGTTGTGTGGATTCATTTAGACAGAGAGAAGAGGAGAGACAGAGGAGAGAGAGAGAGAGAGAACATTATTAATGCCATCAATAATACCAATAATGATATAAATCAGTCACACCAGTGTGTAATGCATTATGAAAACAATTACAGATTTATACAGACAAGAGAATAAATGATTATAATTTAAACTTTATAAGACAGTCTTACAATACTGTAGGCATTAAAACAGACATAATATTAATATCCTCTGTGTTATTTCTAAATTCAGATGAGCGTGCTGTGATTCTTCAACGTGAACTCAAATCTAATCTAAATAAGAAGTTTCAATGTGTATTTGAGGGGATCGCTAAACAAGGAAACCCAACACTTCTCAATAAGATCTACACAGAGCTCTACATCACAGAGGGTGGAACAGGAGAGGTCAATAATGAACATGAGCTGAGACAGATTGAGACAACAACCAGGAAACAAGCAAGACCAGAGACTGCAATCAAATGTAACGACATCTTCAGACCCTTAACTGGACAAGACAAACTTATCAGAACTGTGCTGACAAAAGGAGTCGCTGGCATTGGAAAAACAGTCTCTGTGCAGAAGTTCATTCTGGACTGGGCTGAAGGAAAAGCAAATCAGGATGTCCAATTTGTATTTTCATTCCCTTTTCGGGAGCTGAATTTGATGAAAAAGGAAAAACACACTTTGATTGAACTTCTCAATCACTTCTCAGTGGAAACCAAAGATTAAAGAATCTCCAACTACGACAAGTACAAAGTTCTGTTCATCTTTGATGGTCTGGATGAGTGCCGACTGCCCCTAGACTTCCAGAAGAACAAGATCTGTTGTGACGTCACAAAGTCAACCTCAGTGGATGTTCTGCTGACAAATCTCATCAAGGGAAATCTGCTTCCCTCTGCTCTCCTCTGGATAACTACCCGACCTGCAGCAGCCAATCAGATCCCTTCAGTGTGTGTTGACCAGGTGACAGAGGTATGAGGGTTCAATGACCCACAGAAGGAGGAGTACTTCAGGAAGAGATTCAGTGATGAGGACCTGGCCAGCAGAATCATCTCACACATAAAGACATCAAGGAGCCTCCACATCATGTGCCATATTCCAGTCTTCTGTTGGATTTCTGCAACAGTCCTTGAACACATGCTGAAACATAAGAGAGAAGAGATGCCCAAGACTCTGACTGAGATGTACTCACACCTTGTGGAGTTTCATACCAAACAGAAGAATGAAAAGTATCTTGGGAAAGAAGAGACAGGTCCACACTGGAATAAAGAGAGCATTCTTTCACTGGGAAAACTGGCTTTTCAACAGCTTGTGAATGGCAATCTGATTTTCTATGAAGAAGACCTGAAAGAGGCTGGCATTGATGTCAATGAAGCCTCAGTGTACTCAGGATTGTGCACACAGATCTTTAAAGAGGAATGTGGGCTGTACCAGGACAAGGTGTACTGCTTCGTGCATCTGAGCATCCAGGAGTTTCTGGCTGCTGTATTTGTGTTCCTCTCATTCTTCAACAACAATGAGAATCTAATGGCCGAACCTCAAGTTACTGAAGTTACTGTCTACAAGAGTGCTGTGGATAAAGCCTTACAAAGGGAGACAGGAAACCTGGACCTGTTCCTCCGCTTCCTTCTGGGCCTCTCACTGGAGTCCAATCAGAAGCACTTACGAGGTCTACTGACAAAGACAAGAAGCAGCTCACAGAGCCATGAAGAAACAGTCAAGTACATCAAGGAGAAGATCAGGGAGAATCCCTCTCCAGAGAGGTGCATCAATCTGTTCCACTGTCTGAATGAACTCAATGACCATTCTCTAGTGGAGGAGATCCAAAGATACCTGAGATCAGGAAGTCTCTCAGAAGTCAAACTGTCACCTGCACAGTGGTCAGCTCTGGTCTTTGTGTTGCTGACTTCAGAAAAGGAGCTGGATGTGTTTGACCCAGATAAATACTCCAGATCAGAGGAAGGTCTTCTGAGGCTGCTGCCAGTGGTCAAAGCCTCCAGAGCTGCTCTGTGAGTACATAAAATGACATTTAAGTACTAATCATCAGGAAGAAATATTCAGTTTAGAGAAAAATATATATTATAATATGTATATAATATATTATATTATATTGAAAAACTTACTGAATCAATGCATTGATGTTCACATTAGTATAACAATATGACCATACAATTCTAGGAGACGGAAGATTAATCTATATGTTGTTTAAGAGAATAAACCAAATGCATCTGCCATTGTCCTTCTACACTACTGGTGTTAAGTTAACAGTGTGTTTGTGAAATCATGATGATCTCTTTGCAGGCTGTCATTCTGTGGACTCACAGAGAAAGGCTGTGCTTCTCTGGTCTCAGCTCTGAAGTCAAACCCCTCACACCTGAGAGAGCTGGACCTGAGTAACAATGACCTGAAGGATTCAGGAGTGAAGCTGCTCTCTGCTGTCCTGGGGAATCCACTGTAAACTGGAGACTCTGAGGTCAGTATTCCTGTAGTTGGTCAACAAGTGATAACTGTTCACCAGATCCACATGTGTTTACCAGGCACACATAGTCCACACCATATGTGTTTGGACAGTGAAGCTTACAGTTTTACATTTGGTGCTATGCTCCACCATTTTGGATTTCAGATTGAATGTTTCATTATAGAATGTCACCTTTTATTTGATGTTAATGGTGAGAGGTTAGCATGTTTTGTTGTAGCCTCTGTAACTTTCTCACTCATTATTATTCATGATTCATTCATGATCTTTCTCAATCATGGCATCATTAGGATTCATTCAGTAGTGTTTAGAAACATGTTATCTACTCACAGAAAGAAAATTACTCAACACCAAAGAATAGCAGTGTGGTTTTAATATGATTTGACTCTTTACAGGCTGTCAGGCTGTCTATTCACAGAGGAAGGATGTGCTTCTCTGGTCTCAGCTCTGAAGTCAAACCCCTCACACCTGAGAGAGCTGGACCTGAGCTACAATGACCTGGAGGATTCAGGAGTGAAGCTGATATCTGCTAGACTGGGGAATCCCCACTGTAAACTGGAGACTCTGAGGTCAGTATTCCTGTATCACTCAATGAACACACACTCATTGGACACACACACACACTGGACACGGACACACACACACTGGACACGGACACACACACACACACTGGACACACACACACACACAAGGATTAATTTAGTAGTGTTTAGAAACATGTTATCTACTGTTAATAATGATACATTAATTCATGTATATACAGTACCAGTCAAAAGTTTGGACACACCTACTCATTCAAGGGTTTGTCTTTATTTTTTTATATTTTTTCCATTGTAGAATAATAGTGAAGACATTAAAACTATGAAATAACAAATATGGAATAATGTAGTAACCAAAAAAGTGTTAAACAAATGAAAATATATTTTATATTTGAAATTCTTCAAATAGCCACCCTTTACCTTGATGACAGCTTTGCACACTCTTGGCATTCTCTCAACCAGCTCCACCTGGAATGCTTTTCCAACAGTCTTGAAGGAGTTCCCACATATGATGAGCACTTGTTGGCTGCTTTTCCTTCACTCTGCCGTCCGACTCATCCCAAACCATCTCAGTTGGGTTGAGGTCGGGTGATTATGGAGGCCAGGTCATCTGATGCAGCACTCAATCCCTCTCCTTACACAGTCTGGAAGTGTGTTGGGTCATTGTCCTGTTGAAAAACAAAATGATAGTCCCACTAAGCGCAAACCAGATGGGATGGCGTATCGCTGCAGAATGCTGTGGTAGCCATGCTGGTTAAGTGTGCCTTGAATTCTAAATAAATCACAGACAGTGTCACCAGCAAAGCACCCCCACACCATAACACCTCCTCCTCCATGCTTTACGGTGGGAACTACACATGCCGAGATCATCCGTTCACCCACACCGCTTCTCACAAAGACACGGCGGTTGGAACCAAAAATCTCAAATCTGGACTCCAGGCCAAAGAACAAATGTCCACCTGTGTAATGTCCATTGCTCGTGTTTCTTGGCCCAAGCAGGTCTCTTCTTATTATTGGTGTCCTTTAGTAGTGGTTTCTTTGCAGCAATTCGACCATGAAAGCCTGATTCACACAGTCCCCTCTGAACAGTTGATGTTGAGCTGTGTCTGTGACTTGAACTCTGTGAAGAATTTATTTGGGCTGCAATTTCTGAGGCTGGTAACTCTGATGAACTTATCCTCTGCAGCAGAGGTAACTTTGGGTCTTCCATTCCTGTGGCGGTCCTCATGAGAGCCAGTTTCATCATAGCGCTTGATGTTTTTTGCGACTGCACTTGAAGAAACTTTAAAAGTTCTTAAAATGTTCCTTCTTGAATGACCGTCATGTCTTAAAGTAATGGTGGACTGTCATTTCTCTTTGCTTATTTGAGCTGTTCTTGCCATAATATGTACTTGGTCTTTTACCAAATAGGGCTATCTTCTGTATACCCCCCTACCTTGTCACAACACAACTGATTGGCTCAAACGCATTAACTTTTAAGAAGGCACACCTGTTAATTGAAATGCATTCCAGGTGACTACCTCATGAAGCTGGTTGAGAGTATGCCAAGAGTGTGCAAAGCTGTCATCAAGGCAAAGGGTGGCTATTTGAAGAATCTAAAATCTTAAATATATTTTGATTTGTTTAACACTTTTTTGGTTACTACATGATTCCATATGTGTTATTTCATAGTTTTGATGTCTTCACTGTTATTCTACAATGTAGAAAATAGTTTTTTAAAAACTAAACAAAAACTTGAATGAGTAGGTGTGTTCAAACTTTTGACTGGTAGTAGTGTGTATATACATACATGAATAGATATGGCAGGTTTCAGGACTCTGATGTATCTGAAAATGTTTAAAAAATATATTTTCACCACCAAAGAATTGCAATGTGGTTTTAATATGATTTGACTCTTTGCAGGCTGTCAGTCTGTGGAGTCACAGAGGAAGGCTGTGCTTCTCTGGTCTCAGCTCTGAAGTCAAACCCCTCACACCTGAGAGAGCTGGATCTGAGTATCAATGACCTGAAGGATTCAGGAGTGAAGCTGCTCTCTGCTGGACTGGGGAATCCCCACTGTAAACTGGAGACTCTGAGGTCAGTATTCCTGTAGTTGGTCAACAAGTGATAACTGTTCATCAGATCCACATGTGTTTACCAGGCACACATAGTCCACACCATATGTGTTTGGACAGTGAAGCTTACAGTTTTACATTTGGTGCTATGCTCCAGCATTTTGGATTTGAGATAGAATGTTTCGTATTAGGTGACAGTATATAATGTCACCTTTTATTTGAGGATATTCATACATATCTGTGTTACTGTTTAGAAATGAAAGTACTTTATGTATCTAGTTCTCCCATTTGAAAAAGTCTTAATAATTTGGACATATTCACTTATATTGTATTAAAGTAGTCATAAGTTTAGTATTTGGTCCCATATTCCTTACCCGCAGTGATTACATCAAGCTTGTGATTCTACAAACTTGTTGAATACATTTGCAGTTTGTCTTGGTTGTGTTTTGGATGATGTTTTTCCCAATAGAAACTGAATGGTGAATAATGTCCTGTCATTTTGGAGTCACTTCACTTGTATTGTCAGTAAGAACAGAAGATGTTACTGAACACTTCTACATTCATGTGGATGCTACCATGATTATGAATAATCATGAATGAATCGTGAATAATGATTAATGAGAAAGTTACAGAGGAACAAGGATCATACCCCCTCTGTTATTGGTAATGGTGAGAGGTTAGCATGTTTTGTTGTAGCCTCTGTACCTTTCTCACTCATTATTATTCATGATTCATTCCTGATTTTTCTTAATCATGGCATTATCAGGATTCATTTAGTAGTGTTTAGAAACATGTTATCTACTCACTTAGACAGAAAATTACTCCAGTCATCATCCACCATTCAGTTACTATTGGGCAAAACATAACCCAAAACACAACCAAAACAAACTGCAAATGCAACCAATGCTGGAGAATAGAGCCACATTTAAAATGTTAGCTTCACTGTCAAACTAGATATGGTGTGGACTGTATACTCAATACAATCTAAATCTGATACCTCACTGTCTGTCTTTTGACTGATACTGCTTTTTAAACTGCTCTGGTCAGTCAACTCAAATATTTGTACTATACATTTTTCTCTCTAAACACAATATTATGATTTTTTCTAATAATGATATAGATATGGCAGGTTTCAGGACACTGGTATAAAAGAAAATGTTGAAAAAATATACTGCCACTATTTTCACTACCAAAGAATAGCAGTGTGGTTTTAACATGATTTGACTCTTTGCAGGCTGTCAGGCTGTCTAGTCACAGAGGAAGGCTGTGCTTCTCTGGTCTCAGCTCTGAAGTCAAACCCCTCACACCTGAGAGAGCTGGACCTGAGCTACAATCACCCAGGAGACTCAGCAGTCAGACTGCTCTCTGCTGGACTGGAGGATCCACACTGCAGACTGGAGAAACTCAAGTATGTAGAGGGTTTATGTCAATGTTCATATCAGACATGTTGGAGTTATCAGGCTAGTTAAGACAAACATTCTGACCACCACTTGGACTAAGTTATATAAAGACTGTGTGTGTGTGTGTGTGTGTGTGTGTGTGTGTGTGTGTGTGTGTGTGTGTGTGTGTGTGTGTGTGTGTGTGTGTGTGTGTGTGTGTGTGTCCAGTGTGTGTGTGTGTGAGTTCATGTGTATCCCTCAATGACTGTCTGTTCTTCTGCTTACCGCTACAGTGTGGAACATGGTGGAGAGAACACAATGAAACCTGGACTTAGAAAATGTGAGTGTTGACTGCTGTGAAGAATATGACTAAGAATAAGTCTTAATTCAAGTGAAGTCAAAGTCAAAGACCACCATCATTACTTACTTGGTCATATTAAATATCAGCTGTAGTTCTACAGAAGCACAAATCAGGGACACCAAAGTTTACAAAGAGTTGCTTTGACAATGTGTGTGTCTGTGTGTGTGTGTGGCGTGTTTGTGTTACTTTAGAAATGTGTGTGTGTGTTCATTCATGCATGCATGAAGGTGTGTGTGTGTGTGTGTTCAGGGTGTATGTGTGTTCAGGATGTGTGTGTGTGTGTGTGTGAATGTAATTAATGTCTGTGTGTGTGTGTGTGTGTGGCGTGTTCGTGTTACGTTAGAAATGTGTGTGTGTGTGTGTGTCCAGTGTGTTCAGGATGTGTGTGTGTGTGTGTAATTAATGGGAATAAGAGTGTTTTATATTACAATACAGTATAACATATGATCACTGAACAAGTCTCAAGTTACCTTAACTTCTCCTTTTGATACCTAGAAACATCTACATTAAATGAATTATTGAAAAGTGAGTTAACATTCTAATGTGAATGATGATGATTTCTAATATTGTGTCTGGTTTCATCCATCAGATGTCTGTGATCTCACACTGGACCTAAACACAGTAAACAGATTCCTCTCTCTGTCTGAGGAGAACAGAAAGGTGACATGGAGGAGAGAGGAGCAGCCGTATCCTGATCACCCAGAGAGATTTGAGGGCTGGGGACAGGTGCTGTGTAGAGAGGGTCTGACTGGGCGCTGTTACTGGGAGGTAGAGTGGAGTGGGAGTGGGGCTGTTATAGGAGTGGCATATAAAGGAATCAGCAGGAGAGGAGTAGGTAATGACTGTGGGATTGGATACAATGACAAGTCCTGGAGTCTGATCTGCTTTGACAACAGTTACTCTGCCTGGCACAATAATAAGTCCACTACCATAGACGTCCCCTCCTCCAGCTCCCACAGAGTAGGAGTGTATCTGGACTGGCCAGCCGGCACTCTGTCCTTCTACAGAGTCTCCTCTGACACACTGACCCACCTGAACACATTCCACTCCACATTCACTGAGCCCCTCTATCCAGGGTTTAGGGTTTGGGACTCGGTGTCCCTATGTTAAATACACACTGGACACACACACACTGGACACTGTACACACACACACACACACTAGACACACACACACACACACACACACACACACACACACACACACACACACACACATACACTGGACACACACACACACACACTGACACTCACACACACACACTGGACACACACACTGACACACACTGGACACACAAACACACATGATACACACACACTGTACACACACACACACACACACACACTGAACAAAAACACTGAACACACACACACCGGACAAACAAACACTGGACACACACACACACACACACACTGGACACACACACATACGCTGGACACACACACACACACACACACAAACTCACACTGGACCCACACACATACACACTAGACACACACACACTGGACACACACAAATACACACACACCTGACACACACACACAGGACACACACACACTCACTCACACCTGACACACACACACATTGGACACACACACTCACACACACTGGACACACACACAGACACTGGACACACACACATACACACTTACACACACACACGCACACAAAGGACACACACACACACACAGGACACACACACTCACACACTGGACACACACACACAGGACACACACACACAGGACACACACACACACACACTGGACATACACACACTGGACACACACACACTGGACACACACTTACTGGACACACACACACACACACACTGGACACACACACTGGATACAAAAACACAATGGACACACACACACTGATCACACACACACACTGAACACACACACGCTGAACACACACACACACACACACACTGGACACACACACACTGAACATACACGCTGGATACACACACACACTGAACACACACACGCTGAACACACACACACTGGACACACACACACACACACACACTGAACACACACACACACACTGGACACGGACACACACTGGACACACACACACTGGACACACACACACACACTGGACACGCATCCACACACACACACTGGACACACACACACATACACACACACTGGATTCACACACACACACACACACACACTGGACACACACATCCATACACATTGGACACACACACACTGAACACACACACACACTGGACACACACACACACTGGACAGACACACACAGGACTCACACACACACACACACACTGGACAGACACACACTGGACACTCACACACTGGAAACACACACACTGAACACACACACACACTGACACTGAACACACACACATACTGGACACACACACATTGAACACACACACACACAGGACACACACACACACACACACACACACACACTGGACAAACACACACTGGACACACACACACACACACACACACTGGACACACATACATACACTGGAAAAACACACACTGGACACACTGGACACACACACTGAACACAACCAGCCCTGTCATTTCTACCTGTCCTGATCTAGTGTTTCACCCCTGACCTCCTCACACCGTCTCACTGTCCATGTCTGCTTTTAGCTCCCACCTCTACTTCACTGTGTTATAATGGACCTTATGCTTGTTGTGTCACCTCTGTAACCAGTTATCAAACATACTGACCTTTCTGACCCTATCCCATGGCCCTACTTTCTACAACTGAACATTTAAATTCCTCTGTGAGTTTTGTTTAGTGTCCATTTACTTATTTATGTATTTGTTGTATATTGGGGTTGTGCCGCAGAGCATCATGGGGGTTTGTATGTGTTGAGATGATCACGTTCCAGATAAATGGTTGAACTGATTCCTGTTTCCTGTCTCATCATTATTGAATTGTTGTACAGACGTGGTTATGAAACCCACGAGACATAACAAAATATTGGTGATGAGTAAGTCTGAATCTACAGGAACTATTCTGTCTGGAAGAAGTGGGTTTTTACAACTGTTTAAAACTGTTATTTTCTGTGGTCCAGTCTAGGCTAATGTTAGCACAGTGTATTGATAGCAGAGGCAAGTGCATAGTCGAACTAGCTAAGAAAGAGAGTTAACCAGTGGTGTAAAGTACTTAAGTAAAAATACTTTAAAGTACTACTTAAGTAGTTTTTTGGGGCATATGTACTTGACTTTACTATTTATATTTTTAACTACTTTTACTTTTACTTCACTACATTCCTAAAGAAAATAATGTACTTTTTACTCCATACATTTTCCCTGACACCCAAAAGTACTCGTTACATTTTGAATGCTTAGCAGGACAGAAAATGGTCCAATTCACGCACTTATCAAGAGAACATCCCTACTGCCTCTGATCTGGGGGACTCACTAAACACAAATGCTTTGTTTGTAAATTGTCTGAGTGTTGGAGTTTGCCTCTGGCTGAACGTAAATTTTAAAAACAAGAAAATTGTCTGGTTTGCTTTATGTAAGGAATTTGAAATGATTTAACTTGTACTTTTACTTTTGATACTTAAGTATATTTTAGCAATTACATTTACTTTTGATAATTAAGTATATTTAAAACCAAATACTTTTAGACTTTTACTCAAGTAGTATTATACTGGGTGACTTTCACTTTTAGTTGAGTCATTTTCTATTAAGGTATCTTTACTTTTACTCAAGTATGATAATTGGGTACTTTTTCCACCACTGGAGTTAAAATCCTCATGGACGGCTGAAAAGGACTCGAGACGGACATCGGAGCGGGAAAACAATGTGATTAAAAAGGAAGAATATACAGTGATTAAAGGAAAGGACATTTATTCAACTGTGAAAAACCTTTTAATTAAATCTGCAAAAGGAGCGAACTTAGGAGGAAACGTCAGTGAGTGAAGTGAATGAAGATCACATGACTGAGGAAAATATTGCTTTGGTTGAGGACAATATTGAAGTGAGTGACAATCAGGAGCTTATTGAGAAATGAAAAATTATTGGAATTGTTGGAAACATTGGACAGTTTGATGAAGGTATTGAGCAGTGGAGCTCATATACAGAACGGTTTGAATATTTTGTTCTTGTAAATGACATGGATGAGGACAACATTGTGCCTCCATGTTTTAGTGTAATGGGGCCAAAGACATGTAATTTACTAGGCTGCCTGCTACAGCCAGACAGAACAGGTAATAAGACATATGGGAATATTGTGGAGATACTTAAAGGACATTTTCCACCAGAACCACTAGTTAATGCTGAAAGGTTCAGGTTCCACAGGAGACATCAGGAAGAGGGAGAATCAGTAACAATGTTTGCTGCTGCATTAAAGAAACTACCAGAACACTGTGAGTTTAATGCTGTTCTAAATGACATCATTAGAGACAGACTAGTATGTGGGCTACGGAGTGAAGCTACACAAAAGAGACTGTTGACTGAAAGTCATCTGACCTTGGCAAAGGACATTGAAATCAGTGTGTCCATGGAACTAGCTGCTAAAGAGGATCACCAGTTGAGTTCATCAGGAACTTAGTGGGTTCATCTAACAATCCTAATCACCAGCTGATACATTTTAATCTCATGCACAGGGTAAACCTTCCACCTAGAAAACATCATTTAATAAAAATCACAACCGCTCCTTTGTGTGATCTATGTAATCAAGGTGCCTTGGGCTCCTTTAATTATATGTACTGGGAGTGACCAGGGGACATGTTTTGGAAAGAGGTATCCTCATACCTTGTTCCCCCAGACTGTTATTACTGAATGATAATTCACCACTGTCATTACAGCAAAGACGTATAATGTTGTCAGGTTGGACAGCAGCTAAAAAGATGTTGGAACTACAGTGCCCTCCACTATTATTGGCACCCCTGTTTAAGATGTGGTCGAGGACTTCCAAAAATGCTCCTTTTTTTTTTAAACAACATAGAACCCAAATGCAAAAAAAGAGAAAAATCCAACCTTTTATTTAAGTACATTACTTTGGTGGTAAAAAAACAATCACATATTTAGAAAAAAAAAACTTGAAATCATGTGTCCCACAATTATTGGCACCCCTAACAATTCCGCAGAAAATTTTAATTGATTTTTTAAAAAATATATTTTTCTGTAGTTGCTAAAGTTGGTCAGGGTATCTAGGAACTTTTAATTAGTAATTCATGACTTCCTGTTTCCCTGGGGTATAAATATGACGTGACACAGAGGCCTAATTCTCTTACCCATTTGTCAACATTGTCATGAGCCCTCTCACTCCACCGGGTTACCACCTTAATGTGTTTCCACTATCTTCCACTCTGCTCATCTCTCTCTCTCTACTCAGCCTAACGAGCTCCACCTGTCCCTGCTCTGCTCGGCTCTAATTACTCTGCCAGCTGCGCTGCATTACCCACTAACCTCTCCCAGTATTTAAAGTCCCGTCTGTCAGCTCTCCTTTGTCAGATCGTCTGCAAAGCTCACACCCGGAACCTGTGTGCTCGCGCTTCTGGCTCACCCCTGTTTTGTGACCCCGGACCTGCCTGATTCTTGGATACTCTTCTGCCCCAGGAAAACCAGACCTGCTTTCTGCCATTACGACTCCTGACTACTCTTCGACCCCGGTAACTCTGACCAGCCTTCTGCCTTGCTACAACGTATTTGGATTTCCCTTGAACTGTACTTCTGCCTGTTTTCATCCGCCCCGTTGTGTCTGTGTTTCCTCCCCCCCCAGGACTTCTGGACCACCAACCACCGGCGTCATCGGACGCATCGCTGCCACTGGGGGAGGCACAGACCCAGCACATCGGACGGGATAACCCCTGGAGCCTTCACTCACTCCCTACATCCCTTTCCCCTTAAGTTTAAATAAACTTTCTGGTGTGACGCAATTGTGGTCCTCTTGTCGTCTGTCTGAACCGTGACAGTACGATCTGACCATCATGGACTCAGCGCACACTTCCCCCGACATGGAAACCGAAGAACCTGAGCAACCCACCGCCATGCTACGCCTGGAACACACTGAGAGAGAGCTAGGCCGCATGAGCGGCGACATCACCTCTCTGCTTCAGGTCGAGCTACCAACAGCATCAGCAGTTCCAGCAGCACCAGCAGCAGTCCCAGCAGCAGCAACAACAACTCGCCAGGATCATCCAACTCCTCACCAACCTTATCCCAGCCAGTCTGCCCACCAGCCCTGCCTCCGAGTTACCTGCCCCGGTCATTTCAGCCGCTGCCCCGGAACCCAAGATTGGAAACCCCGAGCGGTTCAACGGCGATTCTACCCAGGTCCGGCCATTCCTGACTAGCTGCCGACTTCAGTTCTCCTTGCAGCCAAGGACCTTCGCCACGGAGGGGGCTAGGGTCGGGTATGCCATCACTCACCTGATGGGCCGAGCTCGACTCTGGGGAACAGCAGAGTTCGAACGTCAAACCCCCGCATGTGCAACCTTCGACCTGTTTGCTGAGGAGATGCTGAAGGTGTTTGACCTGGATTCACCAACCGCAGAGGCGTCTCGTGAACTGTTCAGTATTCGACAAGGCAGACGTACAGTCGCAGACCATTCCATCGACTTCCGAACCCTGGCAAGACGAAGTTCTTGGAACACACCATCGTTGGTGGACGCGTTCTTCCATAGCTTGGCAGACTATATCAAGGACGAGTTGGTCTCCCATGAACTGCCTTCCACTCTTGATGAAGCCATCGCACTGACTGTCCGGATCGACAGAAGGATACAGACCCGTCGTCGTGAGAGGGGGCGCCAAGGTCCACCAACTACCGGCATTCGGAGAGATCCGACTGGGCTCCTGTCAGCTACTGCCACTCACCCAAGTCAGCTTGATCAGTCTGAGCCTATGGAGATTGGGCGAGCCTCTCTCACTCCTGCAGAGCGCCAGCGCCGCTTCACCTCAAACCTCTGCCTCTATTGTGGAGGTGATGGACATCGTGTGGTAACCTGCCCTTTAAAAGCCGAAGCTCACCGGGCATAGGGGGAGTCCGGTTGAGCTCAATGACCACCCAGTCCTCCGACCGCAAACCCTTGCTGCAAGTTCACCTCCGCCTCTCTGACTCTACTCACACCCTGGCTGCTCTGGTGGATTCTGGCGCCGAAGCCAACATAATGGACATCAAGCTGGCACGCCAACTGGGACTGGAGAACCTCCGTTTGACACCTCCTATTCCTGCCCGGGCACTGGACGGACACTTACTCGGATCGGTCACTCATGTCACGGCCCCGGTCTTGATGGGTCTGTCCGGAAACCATCAGGAAACTATCCAGTTTCACCTGCTCCCCTCTCCAGGCCAACCCCTCATCCTGGGTTACCCATGGCTCCGCCCGGCACAACCTCAGCTCGACTGGGTGACCGGGGTGATCAGGGAGTGGGGAGAGGACTGCCACCGAACCTGCCTGCTTGCTGCCGCACTACCCCCTCGGCCAGTACCTACTAACTCCGCCCCTGACCTCTCCCATGTCCCAGAATGCTACCATGGTCTCAGAGAAGTGTTTAACAAAGCAAGAGCCACATCTCTGCCCCCTCACCGACCGTACGACTGTGCCATCGACCTCCTCCCTGGAACAGCCCCTCCAAGGGGCCGTCTTTATTCGTTGTCTGCTCCTGAAAGAAGGTCCATGGAGGACTACATCAATGACTCTCTGTCCACAGGATTGATCCGTTCATCTTCATCTCCGGCTGGTGCTGGCTTCTTCTTTGTGGGGAAGAGGGACGGATCTCTTCGCCCCTGCATCGACTACAGGGGACTCAACGACATCACAGTGAAAAACCGTTACCCTCTCCCTCTGCTCACCTCTGCTTTTGAGTTGCTCCAGGGAGCCACTGTTTTTACCAAGTTGGATCTCAGAAACGCTTACCACCTAGTGCGGATCCGGGAGGGAGATGAATGGAAGACCGCATTCAATACACCAACAGGCCACTACGAGTATCTGGTTATGCCTTTTGGCCTCACCAATGCTCCTGCTGTGTTCCAGGCTCTAGTGAATGATGTACTGCGGGACATGTTAAACAAGTTTGTCTTCGTTTACCTGGATGACATCTTAATCTACTCCAGAAACCTGTCTGAACACACCCGCCATGTCCAGCAAGTCCTTCATCGTCTTCTGGAGAATTCCCTCTACGCCAAGGCAGAGAAATGTGAGTTTCACGTCAAGACAGTGGCCTTCCTGGGGTACATAGTGGCAGAGGGAAGTATCCAAATGGATCCTGCCAAGGTATCAGCAGTCACGTCATGGCCAGTTCCGGAGAACAGAAAGAAGCTGCAACAGTTTCTGGGGTTTGCTAACTTCTATAGAAAGTTTATCCGGAACTACAGTACCGTTGCTGCCCCTCTCACTGCTCTAACCAGCACCAAGCAACCCTTCACCTGGACCCCAGCAGCCGACAAGGCCTTCAGTACCCTCAAGGTAAGGTTCACCTCCGCTCCCATCCTCCAGATGCCTGACGTGGACCGGCAATTCATTGTGGAGGTGGACGCCTCGGATGTGGGAGTTGGTGCTGTGATTTCTCAGTGGGCTGCGGAGGATGGGAAGCTCCATCCCTGTGCCTTTTTCTCACGTCGGTTGTCCCCCTCTGAGTGCAATTACGACATAGGGAACCGAGAGCTGCTGGCTGTGAAGCTTGCCTTGGAGGAGTGGCGTCACTGGCTGGAGGGGTCCACCATTCCATTTCTCGTTTGGACCGATCATAAGAACTTGGAGTACATCCGCACGGCCAAACGGTTGAACCCCAGGCAGTCCCGCTGGGCCCTGTTCTTCACCAGGTTTAATTTCACTCTGTCATACCGGCCTGGATCACGCAACACCAAGCCAGACGCCCTCTCCCGTCAATTCCAGAAGGATGACAACCCCTCCAAGGATCCTGTGTCGATTCTGCCAAGTCCCTGCATCGTAGCAGCTCTGACCTGGGCTGTTGAGGAACAGGTGCTGGAAGCTCTCCGTAACCAGCCCGGTCCCAGCACTTGCCCAGCTGACCGCCTTTTGTCCCCGAAAACCTAAGGTCCCAGGTCGTTCAGTGGGGACATGACTCCCGCCTAGCTTGTCACCCTGGCTCCACCCGCACTTACAACCTGCTCGCCCAGAGGTTCTGGTGGCCCGCTCTGAGAAAGGATGTACGGGAATTCGTCCAAGCCTGCCCCATCTGCAACCAACACAAGTCGTCCTGCCAGCCCCCAGCCGGATTGCTGCAGCCCCTGCCTGTGCCCAGACGTCCCTGGTCTCACATCGCCCTTGACTTTGTCACGGGGCTGCCCCCTTCAAGGGGCAAGACCGTCATTCTCACCATAGTTGACCGATTCAGCAAGATGGCACACTTCATTCCCCTCCCCAAGCTCCCAACCGCCAAGGAGACCGCCCAGGTGGTCCTGGAACACGTCTTCCGGATCCACGGACTGCCAAAGGATGTAGTTTCGGACCGTGGTCCACAATTCTCCTCCGCTTTTTGGAGGGAGTTCTGTCACCTGCTGGGAGCCACAGTCAGTCTGACTTCCGGATTCCATCCCCAATCCAATGGGCAGTCAGAGCGGGCAAATCAGGAGCTCGAGAAGGCACTGCGATGCATGACTTCACGCAACCCCCACTCCTGGTCGCAGCAATTGACATGGGTGGAGTACGCACACAATTCTCTGACCTGCTCTGCCATCGGTATGTCCCCTTTCCAATGTGTTTACGGATACCAGCCTCCTCTATTTGCCAGTCAGGAAGGGGAGGTTACTTGCCCATCTGCACTTGCGTTTGCCCGTCGATGTCGCCGCACCTGGTCACAGGCCCGAGCCACACTTCTCAGATCCGTTGCCAGCTACACTACCGGGGCCAACCGTCGGAGAATCCCTGCTCCCACCTACCATGTTGGTCAAAGGGTGTGGTTGTCGTCAAGGAACCTGCCACTCAGGGTGGAGTCGCAGAAGTTGGCACCTCGGTTCATTGGCCCATTCCCTATCATAAGAGTGATTAGCCCAACTGCTGTCCGGCTCCAACTGCCTAATTCCATGAGGGTGCACCCCACTTTCCATGTGTCTAAGATTAAGCCCATTCATGAGAGTCCGCTGGTCCCTGCTGCGCCTTGTCCTCCTCCTCCACGGCTCGTCGATGGTGGTCTGGTTTACACCGTCCGCCGCCTGCTTCGGTCCAGACGGAGGGGTAGGGGTCTCCAGTACCTCATTGACTGGGAGGGCTATGGACCTGAGGAAAGGACCTGGGTGCCAGCTAGTCGGATTGTGGATAGGACTCTCATCACCGCCTTCCACCAACGGCATCCTGATCAACCTGCAATCCGTAGGGGCCGCCCCAGAGGGATCCCTAACCGTCCTGCCCGCTCGGCTTCCTGTCCTGTGCCTGATCCTGTCTCGGGACCTGTCCCATCTCCCGACCACGGCCCTCCGGCTTCCTCCGAGGATGAGGGCGTTCGCTCGGACCGTTCGGAGGAGTTCTAGCCCTCCTCCGGCTCCCCTCCTCCCGCCCGGCGTGGTGTTGCTCTTGGGACTTCTGGGGCCGTCCCTTGGGGGGGTTCTGTCATGAGCCCTCTCACTCCACCGGGTTACCACCTTAATGTGTTTCCACTATCTTCCACTCTGCTCATCTCTCTCTCTCTACTCAGCCTAACGAGCTCCACCTGTCCCTGCTCTGCTCGGCTCTAATTACTCTGCCAGCTGCGCTGCATTACCCACTAACCTCTCCCAGTATTTAAAGTCCCGTCTGTCAGCTCTCCTTTGTCAGATCGTCTGCAAAGCTCACACCCGAACCTGTGTGCTCGCGCTTCTGGCTCACCCCTGTTTTGTGACCCCCGGACCTGCCTGATTCTTGGATACTCTTCTGCCCCAGGAAAACCAGACCTGCTTTCTGCCATTACGACTCCTGACTACTCTTCGACCCGGTAACTCTGACCAGCCTTCTGCCTTGCTACAACGTATTTGGATTTCCCTTGAACTGTACTTCTGCCTGTTTTCATCCGCCCCGTTGTGTCTGTGTTTCCTCCCCCCCCAGGACTTCTGGACCACCAACCACCGGCGTCATCGGACGCATCGCTGCCACTGGGGGGAGGCACAGACCCAGCACATCGGACGGGATAACCCCTGGAGCCTTCACTCACTCCCTACATCCCTTTCCCCTTAAGTTTAAATAAACTTTCTGGTGTGACGCAATTGTGGTCCTCTTGTCGTCTGTCTGAACCGTGACAAACATGGCAAAGACAAGAGAACACACCATTCAAGTAAGGCAGATTTGTGTCGACCTTCATAAGTCAGGCAATGGCTACAAGAAAATAGCCACTCGCCTTAACTTGCCCGTATCTACAGTCAGAGGAATCATTAAATAAGTTTAAAACAACTGGAACAGTGACAAACAAGGCTGGAAGAGGTCCCAAGTTTATCTTGCCACAACGCACAGTGAGGAGGATGGTAAGAGAAGTAAAAAAAAGTCCTAAACTCACTGTCACAGAATTGCATCAAAGAGTGGCATCTTGGGGTCACAAAGTCTCCAAAACAACCATCAGACGCTCTCTACATGCCAACAAGCTGTTTGGGAGGTATGCAAGGAAAAAGCCTTTTCTCACTAACACTCACAAACGTAAACGTCTGGAGTTTGCTAAGCGGCACTGGGACTTCAACTGGGATCGTGTGCTTTGGTCAGATGAGACTAAGATTGAGCTTTTTGGCAACAAACACTCTAAGTGGGTCTGGCGTAAAACAAAAGATGAGCATGCCGAAAAGCACCTCATGCCCACCGTGAAGTATGGTGGAGGATCTGTGATGCTGTGGGCCTGTTTCTCTTCCAAAGGCCCTGGGAACCGTGTTAGGGTGCATGGCATTATGAACGCTTTGAACTACCAGGACATTTTAAATAAAAACCTGATGGCCTCTGCCAGAAAGCTGAAGATGGGTCGTCATTGGGTCTTTCAGCAGGATAATGATCCAAAACATGTGGCAAAATCTACACAAAAATGGTTCAGCAGTCACAAACTCAAGGTCCTCCCATGGCCATCTCAGTCCCCAGACCTCAAACCAATCGAAAACCTGTGGGGCGAGCTAAAGAGGAGAGTGCATAAGAGAGGACCCAGGACACTGGATGATCTAGAAAGATTGTGCAAAGAAGAATGGTCAAAGATCCCTCTCTCTGTGTTCTCCAATCTTGTGAAATGTTATAGGAGGAGATTAAGTGCTGTCTTGTTGGCAAAAGGGGGTTGTACAAAGTATTAACATCAGGGGTGCCAATAATTGTGGGACACATGATTTCAAATTTTTTTTTTTCTAAATGTGTGATTTTTTTTTTACACCAAAGTAATGTACTTAAATAAAAGGTTGGATTTTTCAATTTTTTTGCATTTGGGTTCTATGTTGTTTAAAAAAAAAGGAGAATTTTTGGAAGTCCTCGACCACATCTTAAACAGGGGTGCCAATAATTGTGGAGGGCACTGTATATATATATATATATATATATATATAACACAGGGCTGTAACCCAAACACGTATATATTTATATATATATATAACACAGGGCTGTAACCCAAACACGTATATATTTATATATATATATATATATATATATATATAACACAGGGCTGTAACCCAAACACGTATATATTTATATATATATAACCCAGGGCTGTAACTCAAACACGTATATGTATATATATATATATATATACAAAACAGGGCTGTAACCCAAACACGTATATATATATATATATATATATATATATATATATATATATATATATATATATATATATATATATATATATATACACATGTAATATATATTTATATATATATATATATAACACAGGGCTGTAACCCAAACACGTATATATATATATATATATATATATATATATATATAATACATAATAAATATATATATATATATATATATATATATATATATATATATATATATAACACAGGGCTGTAACCCAAACACGTATATATATATATATATATATATATATATATATATATATATACAAAACAGGGCTGTAACCCAAACACGTATATATTTATATATATATATATATATATATATATATAACACAGGGCTGTAACCCAAACACGTATATATATATATATATATATATATATATATATATATATATATATATATATATATATATATATATATATATATATCTATAACACAGGGCTGTAACCCAAACACGTATATATTTATATATATATAACCCAGGGCTGTAACCCAAACACGTATTTGTATATATATATATATATATACAACACAGGGCTGTAACCCAAACATATATATATTTATATATATATATATATATATATATATATATATATATATATATATATATATATATATATATATATATAACACAGGGCTGTAACCCAAACACGTATATATATACATATATATATATAACACAGGGCTGTAACCCAAACACGATATATATATATATATATATATATATATATATATATATATATATATATATATATATATATATACAGTGGGGAGAACAAGTATTTGATACACTGCCGATTTTGCAGGTTTTCCTATTTACAAAGCATGTATAGGTCTGTAATTCTTGTCATAGGTACACTTCAACTGAGAGTGACGGAATCTAAAACAAAAATCCAGAAAATCACATTGTATGATTTTTAAGTAATTCATTTGCATTTTATTGCATGACATAAGTATTTAATACATCAGAAAAGCAGAACTTAATATTTGGTACAGAAACCTTTGTTTGCAATTACAGAGATCATACGTTTCCTGTAGGTCTTGACTAGGTTTGCACACACTGCAGCAGGGATTTTGGACCACTCCTCCATACAGACCTTCTCCAGATAATTCAGGTTTCGGGGCTGTCGCTGGGCAATATGGACTTTCAGCTCCCTCCAAATATTTTCTATTGGGTTCAGGTCTGGAGACTGGCTAGGCCACTCCAGGACCTTGAGATGCTTCTTACGGAGCCACTCCTTAGTTGCCCTGGCTGTGTGTTTCGGGTTGTTGTCATGCTGGAAGACCCAGCCACGACCCATCTTCAATGCTCTTACTGAGGGAAGGAGGTTGTTGGCCAAGATCTCGTGATACATGGCCCCATCCATCCTCCCCTCAATACGGTGCAGTCGTCCTGCCCCCTTTGCAGAAAAGCATCCCCAAAGAATGATGTTTCCACTTCCATGCTTCACGGTTGGGATGGTGTTCTTGGGGTTGTACTCATCCTTCTTCTTCCTCCAAACACGGCGAGTGGAGTTTAGACCAAAAAGCTCTATTTTTGTCTCATCAGACCACATGACCTTCTCCCATTCCTCCTCTGGATCATTCAGATGGTCATTGGCAAACTTCAGACGGGCCTGGACATGCGCTGGCTTGAGCAGGGGGACCTTGCGTGCCCTGCAGGTTTTTAATCCATGACGGCGTAGTGTGTTACTAATGGTTTTCTTTGAGACTGTGGTCCCAGCTCTCTTCAGGTCATTGACCAGGTCCTGCCGTGTAGTTCTGGGCTGATCCCTCACCTTCCTCATGATCATTGATGCCCCACGAGGTGAGATCTTGCATGGAGCCCCAGACCAAGGGTGATTGACCATCATCTTGAACTTCTTCCATCTTCTAATAATTGTGCCAACAGTTGTTGCCTTCTCACCAAGCTGCTTGCCTATTGTCCTGTAGCCCATCCCAGCCTTGTGCAGGTCTACAATTTTATCCCTGATGTCCTTACACAGCTCTCTGGTCTTGGCCATTGTGGAGAGGTTGGAGTCTGTTTGATTGAGTTTGTGGACAGGTGTCTTTTATACAGGTAACGAGTTCAAACAGGTGCAGTTAATACAGGTAATGAGTGGAGAACAGGAGGGCTTCTTAAAGAAAAACTAACAGGTCTGTGAGAGCCGGAATTCTTACTGGTTGGTAGGTGATCAAATACTTATGTCATGCAATAAAATGCAAATGAATTACTTAAAAATCATACAATGTGATTTTCTGGATTTTTGTTTTAGATTCCGTCTCTTACAGTTGAAGTGTACCTATGATAAAAATTACAGACCTCTACATGCTTTGTAAGTAGGAAAACTTGCAAAATCGGCAGTGTATCAAATACTTGTTCTCCCCACTGTATATATATATATATATATATATACATATATATATATATATATATATATAACACAGGGCTGTAACCCAAACTAAAGAGAGAGGTGAGCACAATACACGGTACTCAGGAGACCAACGGACATGGGACAATAATGGACAAGGACAATGGGGAACAGAGGGCCCATATATACACATACTAATCAGGGGGAATGGGGAACATAGGGCCCATATATACACATACTAATCAGGGGGAATGGGGAACATAGGGCCCATATATACACATACTAACCAGGGGGAATGGGGAACAGAGGGCCCATATATACACATACTAACCAGGGGGAATGGGGAACAGAGGGCCCATATATACACATACTAACCAGGGGGAATGGGAACCAGAGGGCCCATATATACACATACTAACCAGGGGGAATGGGGAACAGAGGGCCCATATATACACATACTAACCAGGGGGAATGGGGAACAGAGGGCCCATATATACACATACTAACCAGGGGGAATGGGGAACAGAGGGCCCATATATACACATACTAACCAGGGGGAATGGGAACAGAGGGCCCATATATACACATACTAATCAGGGGGAATGGGAACAGAGGGCCCATATATACACATACTAATCAGGGGGAATGGGAACAGAGGGCCCATATATACACATACTAATCAGGGGGAATGGGGAACAGAGGGCCCATATATACACATACTAACCAGGGGGAATGGGGAACAGAGGGCCCATATATACACATACTAATCAGGGGGAATGGGGAACAGAGGGCCCATATATACACATACTAACCAGGGGGAATGGGAACAGAGGGCCCATATATACACATACTAATCAGGGGGAATGGGGAACAGAGGGCCCATATATACACATACTAACCAGGGGGAATGGGAACAGAGGGCCCATATATACACATACTAACCAGGGGGAATGGGGAACAGAGGGCCCATATATACACATACTAACCAGGGGGAATGGGGAACAGAGGGCCCATATATACACATACTAACCAGGGGGAATGGGGAAAAGAGGGCCCATATATACACATACTAATCAGGGGGAATGGGGAACAGAGGGCCCATATATACACATACTAACCAGGGGGAATGGGGAACAGAGGGCCCATATATACACATACTAACCAGGGGGAATGGGGAACAGAGGGCCCATATATACACATACTAACCAGGGGGAATGGGGAACAGAGGGCCCATATATACACATACTAACCAGGGGGAATGGGGAACAGATGGCCCATATATACACATACTAATCAGGGGGAATGGGGAACAGAGGGCCCATATATACACATACTAATCAGGGGGAATGGGGAACAGAGGGCCCATATATACACATACTAATCAGGGGGAATGGGGAACAGAGGGCCCATATATACACATACTAACCAGGGGGAATGGGGAACAGAGGGCCCATATATACACATACTAACCAGGGGGAATGGGGAACAGAGGGCCCATATATACACATACTAATCAGGGGGAATGGGGAACAGAGGGCCCATATATACACATACTAACCAGGGGGAATGGGGAACAGAGGGCCCATATATACACAGACTAACCAGGGGGAATGGGGAACAGAGGGCCCATATATACACATACTAACCAGGGGGAATGGGGAACAGATGGCCCATATATACACATACTAACCAGGGGGAATGGGGAACAGAGGGCCCATATATACACATACTAACCAGGGGGAATGGGGAACAGAGGGCACATATATACACATACTAACCAGGGGGAATGGGGAACAGAGGGCCCATATATACACATACTAATCAGGGGGAATGGGGAACAGAGGGCCCATATATACACATACTAACCAGGGGGAATGGGGAACAGAGGGCCCATATATACACATACTAATCAGGGGGAATGGGGAACAGAGGGCCCATATATACACATACTAACCAGGGGGAATGGGGAACAGAGGGCCCATATATACACATACTAACCAGGGGGAATGGGGAACAGAGGGCCCATATATACACATACTAATCAGGGGGAATGGGGAACAGAGGGCCCATATATACACATACTAACCAGGGGGAATGGGGAACAGAGGGCCCATATATACACATACTAACCAGGGGGAATGGGGAACAGAGGGCCCATATATACACATACTAACCAGGGGGAATGGGGAACAGAGGGCCCATATATACACATACTAATCAGGGGGAATGGGGAACAGAGGGCCCATATATACACATACTAACCAGGGGGAATGGGGAACAGAGGGCCCATATATACACATACTAATCAGGGGGAATGGGGAACAGAGGGCCCATATATACACATACTAACCAGGGGGAATGGGGAACAGAGGGCCCATATATACACATACTAACCAGGGGGAATGGGGAACAGAGGGCCCATATATACACATACTAACCAGGGGGAATGGGGAACAGAGGGCACATATATACACATACTAATCAGGGGGAATGGGAACCAGGTGTGCGTAATGAGACAAGACAGTCCTGGGTTGGTGGTAATGATCCACGTCAGTGGCGCCTAGAAAGCCGGTGACGTAGACCTCCGGAGCTGGTGAACGGAATGAGCAGCAGTACCGGGGCGGGATCCGTGACAGAACCCCCACTCCCCCCCACCCCGACGCGCTGTACCAGCAGCGGGACGACACCGGCCTCGGGGACGACCACAGGGACGCGGGTCGGTCAGGGCGCCGACTGTGGAAATCCCTGGTCAGCGAAGCGTCCAGGATGTCCACCGCAGGAACCTAGCAACGCTCCTCTGGGCCGTACCCCTCTCAGTCGATGAGGTACTGGAGACGCCCCGCCCGACGCCTCGAATCCAGGACTTCACGGACCGAGTACGCCGGACCTCCCTCGTTGTCCAGAAGAGGAGGCGGGGCATCACTGGGTCCAGCCTCAGCGAGGGGACCAGGCACCACTGGCCTGAGGAGAGACACATGAAAAGTCGGGTTAATACTGTAATCAGCAGCAAACGGTACGTTACCTCATTAACCCTCCTCAGGACTTTAAACAGCCCCACAAACCACTCAGCAGCCTTGGCCTCGGTGATTAGCGTCGGCTCAGCAGCCTTGGCCTCAGTGATTAGCCTCGACCAGCAGCCTTGGCCTCGGTGATTAGTGTCGGCTCAGCGGCCTTGGCCTCTGTGATTAGCGTCGGCTCAGCGGCCTTGGCCTCTGTGATTAGCGTCGGCTCAGCGGCCTTGGCCTCTGTGATTAGCGTCGGCTCAGCAGCCTTGGCCTCGGTGATTAGCGTCGGCTCAGCGGCCTTGGCCTCGGTGATTAGCCTCGACCAGCAGCCTTGGCCTCGGTGATTAGCGTCGACCAGCAGCCTTGGCCTCGGTGATTAGTGTCGGCTCAGCGGCCTTGGCCTCTGTGATTAGCGTCGGCTCAGCGGCCTTGGCCTCTGTGATTAGCGTCGACCAGCAGCCTTGGCCTCGGTGATTAGCGTCGACCAGCGGCCTTGGCCTCGGTGATTAGCGTCGGCTCAGCGGCCTTGGCCTCGGTGATTAGCGTCGGACCAGCAGCCTTGGCCTCGGTGATTAGCGTCGGCTCAGCAGCCTTGGCCTCTGTGATTAGCGTCGGCTCAGCGGCCTTGGCCTCTGTGATTAGCGTCGGCTCAGCGGCCTTGGCCTCGGTGATTAGCGTCGGCTCAGCGGCCTTGGCCTCGGTGATTAGTGTCGGCCCAGCGGCCTTGGCCTCGGTGATTAGTGTCGGCTCAGCGGCCTTGGCCTCGGTGATTAGCGTCGGCTCAGCAGCCTTGGCCTCAGTGATTAGCGTCGGCTCAGCAGCCTTGGCCTCAGTGATTAGCGTCGGCTCAGCGGCCTTGGCCTCTGTGATTAGCGTCGGCTCAGCGGCCTTGGCCTCTGTGATTAGCGTCGGCTCAGCGGCCTTGGCCTCTGTGATTAGCGTCGGCCCAGCGGCCTTGGCCTCGGTGATTAGCGTCGGCCCAGCGGCCTTGGCCTCTGTGATTAGCGTCGACCAGCAGCCTTGGCCTCGGTGATTAGCGTCGGCTCAGCGGCCTTGGCCTCTGTGATTAGCGTCGGCTCAGCGGCCTTGGCCTCGGTGATTAGCGTCGACCAGCAGCCTTGGCCACGGTGATTAGCGTCGGCTCAGCGGCCTTGGCCTCGGTGATTAGCGTCGGACCAGCAGCCTTGGCCTCAGTGATTAGCGTCGGCTCAGCGGCCTTGGCCTCTGTGATTAGCGTCGGCTCAGCGGCCTTGGCCTCTGTGATTAGCGTCGGCCCAGCGGCCTTGGCCTCGGTGATTAGCGTCGGCCCAGCGGCCTTGGCCTCTGTGATTAGCGTCGACCAGCAGCCTTGGCCTCGGTGATTAGCGTCGGCTCAGCGGCCTTGGCCTCTGTGATTAGCGTCGGCTCAGCGGCCTTGGCCTCGGTGATTAGCGTCGACCAGCAGCCTTGGCCTCGGTGATTAGCGTCGGCTCAGCGGCCTTGGCCTCGGTGATTAGCGTCGGACCAGCAGCCTTGGCCTCGGTGATTAGCGTCGGCTCAGCAGCCTTGGCCTCGGTGATTAGCGTCGGCTCAGCGGCCTTGGCCTCGGTGATTAGCGTCGGCTCAGCGGCCTTGGCCTCTGTGATTATCGTCGACCAGCGGCCTTGACCTCTGTGATTAGCGTCTGCCCAGCGGCCTTGGCCTCGGTGATTAGCCTCGACCAGCAGCCTTGGCCTCGGTGATTAGCGTCGGCTCAGCGGCCTTGGCCTCGGTGATTAGCGTCGGCTCAGCGGCCTTGGCCTCGGTGATTAGCGTCGGCCCAGCGGCCTTGGCCTCGGTGATTAGCGTCGACCACCAGCCTTGGCCTCGGTGATTAGCGTCGGCTCAGCGGCCTTGGCCTCTGTGATTAGCGTCGGCTCAGCGGCCTTGGCCTCGGTGATTAGCGTCGGCTCAGCGGCCTTGCCTTTGGTCTCTGTGGCAGGCTTCTTCTCCTCCTCGCCGCTTTGAACCGATACTGCCGTTGTGCCCTGGAGAAGCCACTTTCTAATATCCATCATACTATCAGCTACCTGCCTAACTGTTAACATTAGCTACAATCCATCCAGCTACCTACCTAACTGTTAACATTAGCTACATTCCATCCAGCTGCACAGTGAATGTTTTGTTTTTTTGTAGTACGTAACTTTGAAAGTAAAAACCTAAACGGTCAAATTGACCCACCCTTCTACATTTAAGTTTTTTTCAACCGGTAAAATGTGTATGACGTAATTATGAGTCGTGCAAGGGAGTTGCATGAATTAAGCATACACAACAAATGGGTTGGGCGTGACGGAGGGGATACAGAACCGAGGGGGCACAATATTCCAACTAAGGGGGCATTGCCCTCTTCTGCCCCCTGGTGGCGCCGGGCCTGGGTGTGTTGAACATGCATGTATGAGAGAATACCTGTGAATGACTAACCTTTTTGACAGAAGGAATAGCCTCCCGTGTGAATGAGGAGAGTGTGGGTTGTTATTTCTTAGACTGTAAAGGATCAGATTAATAATCAATAAAATGAGTGTGGGTATCGAAGAGAGAACCGTGACAGATCAGGTGGAAATGTGAGGAGAACTGAACTCTTAGGACACGAAGCCTGAAGACTACTGAACCAATCATTGCATAATAAGATTGAAATGTTGATAATAAGAGATTGGAATTTGCCTAGTAAGCTGATTGAATAATACGTTTCGATATATAATGTTATCTAGGGGTTCCGATATATGGCTTCTGTGAAGATATGGGGAAAAATTGAGAAATTGTATGTGTGTATAATCGATTACTGGAGATTTGATAAAGTAATCATGGAAATAATAATAATAATAATAATAATTGAACTGAACTCTTTGATTTATGTTTTATTATTTAATATTAAGCTCAGCCCCCTCCTGTACTCCCTGTTCACCCATGACTGTGTGGCCAAGCACGCCTCCAACTCAGTCATCAAGTTTGCAGACGACACAACAGTCGTAGGCCTGATTACCAACAATGACGAGACAGCCTACAGGGAGGAGGTGAGGGCTCTGGGAGTGTGGTGCCAGGAAAATAACCTCTCACTCAACGTTAAACAAAACAAAGGAGATGATCGTGGACTTCAGGAAACAGCAGAGGGTGCACCCCCCTATCCTTATCGACGGGACCGCAGTGGAGAAAGTGGAAAGCTTCAAGTTCCTTGGCATACACATCACTGACGATCTGAAATGGTCCATCCACACAGACAGTGTGGTGAAGAAGGCGCAACAGAGCCACTTCAACCTCAGGAGGCTGAAGAAATTCGGCTTAGCACCTAAAACCCTCACAAACTTTTACAGACGCACAATTGAGAGCATTCTGTTGGGCTGTATCACCGCCTGGTACGGCAACTGCACCGCCCGCAACCACAGGGCTCTCCAGAGGGTGGTGCGGTCTGCCGAACGCATTACCGGGGGCAAACTACCCGCCCTCCAGGACACATACAGCACCCGATGTCACAGGAAGGCCAAAAAGATCATCAAGGACATCAACCACCCGAGCCACGGCCTGTTCACCCCGCTATCATCCAGAAGGCGAGGTCAGTACAGGTTCATCAAAGCTGGGACCGAGAGAATGAAAAACAGCTTCTATCTCAAGGCCATCAGACTAGCACATTAGATGCTGCTGCTGCCTATTGAAATCACTGGCCACTTTAAGAAATGGAACACTAGTCACTTTAATAATGTTTACATATCTTGCACTACTCATCTCATATGTATATACTGTATTCTATAATATACTACTGTATCTTAGTCCATGCCGCTCTGTCATTGCTTGTCCATATATGTATATATTCTTAAATCCCATATTTTACTAGTTTTGTGTGTATTAGGTATATGTTGTAAAATTGTTAGATATTACTTGTTAGATATTACTGCACTGTCGGAGCTAGAAGCACAAGCATTTCGCTACACCCGCTATAACATCTGCTAAACACGTGTATGTGACAAATACAATTTGATTTGATTTGATTTGATAAGACAGCACCAACTTTTTGAAGGTTCTAGATTTGTTAAACAGCAGGTTTTATATTTTGACTAAATCAATGCAACAGGTCAAAATGATAAGATGACCGTAAAGGGGCTCTGGGATTGTTTACTTTAGAAGGTGTTTATTCCACTTAACGGGACACTGATGTGTTTTAGGTTTACCATACAGTTTGCAAGCACCCACACACCACACACCTGTTATGAATATTTGTTAGTGGTGTTAATACCGTGTTTAATTTATTGTGTGGGGTGTTTTCATTTGGTTTTTAGTGGGTTTTTCACGGGTTATAGAGGATGTACATTAAGGGGCACACAAATTACATTTTTTGAAGTTTTTATTTTCTGAGTTTAATTGAACACGTGAAAAAAAACAATGTAAACCTGGTAAACAAAATGTATAAAATGTATAAAATGTTTTTAAATGAATAGTCTGAGGTACAGGGAAAGAAGAGGGAAAGAAACACTCATTTAAAGGGGTTGAATGACCTCTGACCTCTGACCTGACTTTCTAGTGTGCTTTGTTCACCCTCACTGAAAAGGCGAGAGACATTGGGTGATGATTTGAAGGTCATATGTAATACTGATTTAAAGGTAATATGTAGAGCGCTGCCTTTGAATGAGGGAAGGCTGTCTCTAGTCCATTTTACTATTACAATTATTTATTTATGGAGTTATTAAGGGTAGCAATTCTAATTCGATTTGTTATTTTTATTATTTTTATTTAACAAGCGGTGTTGTTGTTTTTTTACAAATTAATCACAATGTGAGTCATGTGTCAAAAGGAGGGATTACCAGTCCCCTGAGACTTTTTGGTTAAATATGCGAAAGATATATGCAGAAGTGTATGGCTGTTTGTTTAGTTTTTTTCTGTTTCTGTCTTGGTTTAATATAAATCTCACCAGATTGTGTACTGATGAAGCATGAGCTCCTGTTTGATCTACCTATGTTTTTAAGTATTTGTGTTAATGTTGCTTTACTATGATTTTTCGTAAGTTGAGACATGAGTCGGGGGTGTGAGGGGAAAATCATCCCCACAGCATGCTGCTGCCACCACCATGCTTCACCGTAGGGATGGTGCCAGGTTTCCTCCAGACGTGACGCTTGGCATTCAAGCCAAAGAGTTCAATCTTGGTTTCATCAGACCAGAGAATCTTGTTTCTCATGGTCTGAGAGTCCTTTAGGTGCCTTTTGGCAAACTCCAAGCGGGTGTCATGTGCCTTTTACTGAGGAGTGGCTTCCGTCTGGCCACTCTACCATAAAGGCCTGATTTTGAGTTCTGCAGAGATGGTTGTCCTTCTGGAAAGTTCTCCATCTCCACAGAGGAACTATAGAGCTCTGTCAGAGTGACCATCGGGTTCTTGGTCACCTCCCTGACCAAGGCCCTTCTCCTCCGATTGCCTCGACACAATCCTGTCTTGGAGCTCTACAGACAATTCCTTCGACCTCATGGCTTGGTTTTTGCTCTGACATGCACTGTCAACTGTGGAACCTTATATAGACTGGAGTGTGCCTTTCCAAATCATGTTCAATCAATTGAATTAACCACAGGTGGACTCCAATGAAGTTGTAAAGACACCTGAGCTCAATTTCGAGTCTCATAGCAAAGGGTCTGAATATTTATGTAAATAAGGCATTTCAGTTTTCTGTTTTGAATATATTTGCAAAATTTAAAAAAAAAAAAACTGTTTTTGCTTCATCATTATGGGGTATTGTGTGAGGATGATGATTGAGAGATTGAGATTGAGATGATTGATGAGGATTTATTTACAAAAAAAATTTTTTAGAACTAGGCTGTAACGTAACAAAATGTGGAAAAGGGAAGGGGTCTGAATACTTTCCGAATGCACTATATATGTGAAATGCCATTTGGAAGATATATTCTTGTTTTACTGAACTATCACAATAATAAATTAATGTTACACCACACATTTTGGACATATTTGGACATTGTCCCAGGTCATTGAGAACGTTCCGTACATCACAGTTTCCTCCTGTGAATAGGCCAGTCTCCTCTTAAATATCTTAGTCTGGAATTAACATTGACATTACTGACATACACGTAATAACCACTCATTGTACTCATAAATAAGGTAGCCTGTGTAATCACCTTCAGAATTATGAAATAGACTGAATCAAATTGTGTTTACATATGTTTAAGACTCACACTTACCTCAGCCTGTTTCTTCCACTTCATGATCTGGGTATCATTGCCGACCCTCAACCTGTTAACATGTCCTCTAGTGGCATCAGAACATAGGCAGATGGCCATGGGGAGGGACGGAGAAAGTGAGAGAGAGCTGTAATTCATTGAAGGTAAATACAATTTTCTTTCAAACCTTTTATTTTCTTCTAAATTGTTACTTCAGAAATGTAAGCATACATAAACAAATTATTAAACCAGACTGCAGTTTCCCACGCAAGAATTGACGTCAAATCCTAAATTACTTGATATCTTTCAGAAATACATCATTTCCCCCCCTCATAATTCCATCGGTCTATAGGAGTGTCTCAGGTTTTCATTACAACCATTTCTAGTGCATATTGTATATGGTTTCAATATTGAACTATTATATCAGTTAACCTCTTACTATCAGATTTGATAAATAACAGATTATAACATGAAAAGCTCAGTGTTGATTTTAAATATAAACATTAACAGTCCACAAAAAGAGTGTGTAAAACAGTATGTTGGCTTGGCTGATAAAAAGGGTAGATTGAATTTCTCTTGGCAGTTGTGGCTCCCAGGTCTACAGCCAATCAAGGACTAGCTACCCATCCCCCACTGCTGCTCTCACCCCCCACCCCCCACCCCATCCCCTGACATGCTGGACTCTCAGGTTCTGTTCAATAAAGTGCAGCACATCACAGTACAGTACAACTTTATTAGTCCATGTTACAGGGAACAAAGGGAATTTGTCTTTCTGAAGGGGTTGGTCACAGATCTGCCAGGTCAGATCCAATCCCACGTTTTGTTGTCTGGCTCAGGACTCAAACCAGTGACCTTTCAGTTACTGGACTAATTCTCTAACTTCCACCTCCTAACACTTCTAGCATGGGCTTCCTAGGCTAAGTTCCTTTTACACTATCCCATGTGTGGAGAAAACACGAGTCTGTCTCATGATCTGGTAATGAGGTAGTCCTGCCTTCAACTTCAAAATCAGTGTCACCCTCAGGTCAAGAGGACATTACCTTTTGGTCTAATGGTCAAGAAACTGGTTTTTCCCATGGGACACCTGGGTACAGATCCCGCCCATGAAATGTGCACACCTCTCCCAAGGCACCATTCCACTGCTTCCACCAATGTAGTGTTTTTTTTGCAAACAGCAACGGTGTAATGCCCCTTTCGTCTCAAACCCGGTTCTCCCTGCCCGTAGGCAAATACATTGTGACGTCACGAGAGGCTACACAGCTTTCAGCGGGATTGCTCAAGTAGTGCAAGGAGACAAGGTTCAAACAAAACAAGGATTTTATTATAGGTCTTGGGAAATTAACGAAAATATAACAAAATTCTGTTCTCTTGTGGCTCTTTAAGGGTTAACAGTTCAGGGATGTCTCTTCCACATCCAAAATCATAATTCTCACTCGCTCAGATAACTTTTCCCCAGCCTTACTGTAGTCCACGTTGCAGCTAGTGGCCAACCCAGCAAAAAGTCCTTCCAAATGTCTCTCACGTATTTCCACAGGTGCATATATCCAAAGGTGAGTATTTCCCAAAGGTAAGTATCTCCAAATCCTTATATTCCTCATGGAAGTGGACGTGCAGCACTCTTGTCCTCCAGAGAGCCCAGGTTGGAGACTGTGTCTCTTCCCTTCCCAAACCTTCAGCTCATCAGCTCCTCATTTGTTTCAGCTGCGTGGGAAGATTGGCCATAGAGGGGTGGAGTTCCCGACCATACCAGCAGATGGAGCCATAGCTGTCTGGGTTTGCAGCCACCTCAGGGGGATGTAACGTCCCTCCAGGACACAGCCTCTCGTGACATCACACATCCCCCTCCTCGGGACCGACGTCCTCGTCGGGGTAAAGGCAGCGAAGAAGGCATCACGCCGGGAGAGGGCGTCCGCATTGCCGTGGTGCTTGCCAGACTGCTCTCTCTTCAACTCCTCCAACTCTAGGACCAGGGACTCAGCCTCCTGTTGTCTCTCCTTGAGTTTCTTACTGAACGCATCAGCCTTGGTTTTAGCAGAGTTTAGCTTCTGTTGAGCAGCTTTCAGTTCCTTCTCTCTCTCTGCCTCCGCATTCTTCATCTTGTTCTCCAACACCTTGTACTTCTCCTCTGCCTTCTTCTGGACCTCCTTACTACTGCGCAGGGTCTCCTCACACTCCTCGATGGTCCTGCGCAGCATCTCCAGCTCCTCCTGTTGCTTATGGAAGGAGCTCTGTTGGAGTTTAGCCTGGAGGATATCTAACTCTTCTGTCTTCATGTCTAACTGTTGCTTTAACAAATGATACCTCTCAGCGGTCCCCTTCAGACCAGACAGTTCTTTGTCCAGATTCTGTAGCTCCGTCTCTGTGTCGGTCTGGGCACCTGCCATCCCTATCAGAGCCCGGGCGGGAGTGAGTAATTCGGAGGATTGCACCGGAGCCTTCCCAGGATGAGTCTTGCCTCTCCGTTTCCGAGGTACTCGGGTTATCCTCTCCTGAAACCACCCCCGCCGTCGTGTGTATGGTTCCCCGTGTGCTGGTCATTGTAAGTTCAGTAATGGGGTATTCTCTGGTGTCCCCATGGACACAGGAAACTGGGAGGACTTTCCCCGGGGTCAGACACGTTGGGCCCACCAAATCCTTACGCACCAGGGTGGCCCGGCTACCAGAATCCAGTAAGGCCTCCACATCATGGTGATTCACAGTTACCGGGCAGGTGGGGGGGTCGATCTGGGCCGCCATCTACGACTCCCAAGAGCGAGGCAAAACGGTGTGTGGGTGCTGAGCTGGAGGACTCCGCAGTGGGCATAGGTTCATCGGCTGGTTTCCCACACTGCCAGGAGATATGTCCCATCTCCCCACACCGGTAACACTGTCGAGTTTCCCCCCTCCTGGTGTACTCTTCTTGGACCCGCCTGGTTTCTGGCTCCCCCTGGAGCCGGGATAAGTCCTGACGTGGCTGGGTTCGAGACCTTGGGGTCCTTTGGACGGGTTCTTCCCATTTGTGGTGGGGCCGCACTCCTGGGGTCTTTTCGGGAAGCATTCAGCATCTCCGCTGTGGCCTGGTACTTTTCCACAGCTTCCACGGTCAGATCAGCCGTGGTCAAGGCCTGTTGACTGATGAACCGTTTTGCCTCATAAGGCAGGGCGCGTAGGTAACGATCCACCACAACGGCCTCCACCACCGCCGCTGCTGTATTCCTCTGCGGATCCAGCCATTTCCTTGCGATTCGGACAAGTTCATGCATCTGCGCCCGAGGAGGTTGGTCTGGTTGGAAGGTCCAGCTGTGAAAGCGCTGGGCCATACCAAACTTTGTGAGTCCATATCTGCTGAGGATCTCAGACTTCAGGGCATCATAGTCAGTAACCTGGTCAGGGCCCAGGTCCCGGACAGCATTCAGCGATTCCCCGGTTAGAAAGGGGGCTAACAGACCAACCCACTGTTGCTTGGGCCAGGCTTCCCTAGTGGCCGTGGCCTCAAATGCATGCAGGTATGCCTCAATGTCATCGGTAGCTCCCATCTTAGATATAAAGTCACTTGCCTTTATTGGGCGGGTATTTTGGACCACCCTCTGTCTCTGCAACTGCAATTCCTCTGCCTTCAGAAGGTTGGCTTTCTTTTGCTCCTCCAAGAGAGCCACGTTTGCTTGCATCTGGGCTTGCTGGCCAGCAACAAGGGCTTTCAATATGTCCTCCATTTCAGTCGGGCGGGGAGCCTACGGCCAACTTGGAAAACTGGGTGATCAAACCTTCGGTATCCTCCTCTGACATGCACTATTAACGCTTGAGCGTGCCCGTATTCTCCACCATCTGTGACGTCACGAGAGGCTACACAGCTTTCAGCGGGATTGCTCAAGTAGTGCAAGGAGACAAGGTTCAAACAAAACAAGGATTTTATTATAGGTCTTGGGAAATTAACGAAAATATAACAAAATTCTGTTCTCTTGTGGCTCTTTAAGGGTTAACAGTTCAGGGATGTCTCTTCCACATCCAAAATCATAATTCTCACTCGCTCAGATAACTTTTCCCCAGCCTTACTGTAGTCCACGTTGCAGCTAGTGGCCAACCCAGCAAAAAGTCCTTCCAAATGTCTCTCACGTATTTCCACAGGTGCATATATCCAAAGGTGAGTATTTCCCAAAGGTAAGTATCTCCAAATCCTTATATTCCTCATGGAAGTGGACGTGCAGCACTCTTGTCCTCCAGAGAGCCCAGGTTGGAGACTGTGTCTCTTCCCTTCCCAAACCTTCAGCTCATCAGCTCCTCATTTGTTTCAGCTGCGTGGGAAGATTGGCCATAGAGGGGTGGAGTTCCCGACCATACCAGCAGATGGAGCCATAGCTGTCTGGGTTTGCAGCCACCTCAGGGGGATGTAACGTCCCTCCAGGACACAGCCTCTCGTGACATCACAACATATACTGTAGTGAATTCAGGGGGTAGCCCCAAACAGGTTTTGAACCTGGGTCCATCAACTTTCAAGCCAACACCTTAAGCGTGTTAGGTTCTAAATGAACCTAGTAAAACTCAGGGACGTTTAGTAAAGCTCAAACCAAGTTTATTCACCCATTGGATCATACAGCTGCATAAGACAAAGAACATATTCACACAAACACTGGTATTTAACCCTTTCTCCTATGATGAGCCCCTCCTTCCACATCTGAACAGCCAATACACCTCTGTTGCTATCCAGAAGATTAGTGATATATGTTCTACGGTTTTTGTGTTTTCTTGCAAAAAGGTCCGCAAATTCATCTGGATTCAAGGCCTTTGCCCTCCTTGACTCAATACTTAATACACCTAAATTGCTTAATCTCTCATCTGACATTGTGGACCTAAGATACGTTTTCACCAGCTTTAGTGCACAAAAACTCTGTTCACAAGAAGCTGTACTAACAGGGATTGAAACAGCTATTCTGCACAGTTTAAAGAGCTGAAAGAAAACTTCTTTATAAGGCTGAATGAATAATGCTATCTCTACTACACTGGAGGGTCTCTGCATGCCACTGTGGATTTTTGATGCACATATGACCCAGATGTGAAGACATACAGTCTTTCTAGTAAGGAGAAGATCTGTCCTACCTCAGGGACAGATTTGACTGTATCCACTAAAACTAAGTTTAGACAGTGTGCACTGCAGTGGAGGTAAAAGGCTTTGCTTGTTCTTTAATGCGTTGCCTGGACGCCCGAATGCTGCCGCTCTTAACTGAAGCACCGTCATATGCTTGGCCTACTAGGTTGTTTTAGTATTCAAGACCATGACTTTCTAATATGTGTATGATTTAGTCAGTAAGCCCTGCTGCATCTAGTGGATCAGCCGATTCAAAGTGGAGACAGCTCTCATGGACAGCTCCACTGAAATAGAACCTGAATACTGGAGATATCTGATCCATTTGTTTTAACATCTTTTGTTTTACGTCTGCCATTATGCTGAAGACCTCACTGTCTTCCACTTCTTCTATCATCTCTGTTGGAACCATGTCTGCCAAACAACTCAGAACCTCATTCTGAATCCCTTTGCTTGTGTATTTTGCATTATGAATGGAATTCAACCTTTTTTCCACAGTTGTGTCATGCTTAGCTATTGTTTCTAGGATTGCCATGAAGTTCCTTTTATTATCAGACTCTGCAGACTCATCGTGTCCTCTTTGTGCAATGTTTTGTGTGGCTGTAAGTAGTAGTACTTCTCCTATTGTTTTAATATAGTCCCCATTTTCTTGAACCTGTTTGTTGTGTTCCTTGTTTAGGGCATTTACCAGTGTTGCATTACTTTTTACAGCTTTCTGATTGACTCTCCATGTAATCATTGCTTGTTTGTACCGCTCAGACCTTGCATGAATTGCAAATCCCCAGTCTTTGTAAGTTGCCTTCTTCCAGTTGTTAAAACCCCATTTTGAATCCAATCCAGTCTCTGAGACAGGCGTAACAAAACCCAGAGTCTGATTTGTTTGAATATTGAAGCCAGGGGTGGATGTGGTACCAGGCCGCCTTGAAGCTCCTCCTCCTGTCCCCCATCAGAGTTCTTGGGTCCATGTTCATCACTGGCTGCACCGGTGGCTCCTCCCGGGATTGGCTGACATCACTCTCAGTCTCTCCAATGGTCTTCCTGCTGTCTCTCTCTGCTCTCTCTTGCTCTCTCCACACCTGAACCCTGTGGCTCTGTCTGACTTTCTGCCTTGTCTTTTCTTTGGAAGAAACATGAAGTCCTTTTTTCTCTTCATGTTGGTGACAACTATTGAGCAAAAGCAATGGGGTCCAAGCTTATTCATTCATTTACTGAAAATAACTGACTCGCTAGGTAGCTAGCTTTCATGTCTAACCTTTTAACGTTACAATGCATTTACTGAGTGTGGTTTAAGTAAAAGCACTCAGCAACATGCGTTTTTGATCAAATATTATACACTTTTTCATATTGCCATACATTTTCGAAGCCTGACTGTTAGAATTAGCTACAAAACTAAACCAAAAACAATGTAAAAAAAATACACAGGATTCAAGCCAATTCGTTAATTAATTCACAAAGAAAGTAACAAACGGACAGGTTAACATTAGCTGATCTAACGTTACACTTCTGTAATGCATTTAATAGTTAACGATGTTACAAATACAACATATTCAACATGTTGCTCACCTCTCTTTATTTCCTTCTTCTTGCTTGAACGATATTATTCGCGCCAAATTTCTTTCAACTTCTGAATAGAAAAAAACTTGCAGATCCATGTGGTACGATACTGTTGTGTTCCGCCTAAAGGAGTCCCACTAGAAAATGTGTCGGGTTACTTTAGTGTTCCGCTTTGCCACTGTCTAATAACGGATGTAAAAAAATCAATAAAATAAAACAGGATCGTAAAAATGAATTCTGTGATAATTATTTCAGACTCCGCATTTAGAGGGGCCACAAGGGGTCCAAGCTTGTTGTCACAGGGGCACTGCCCCCCCCAGAACCGCTAGTGTCTCACAGCCCTTCTTCGGCCTCGGCGGATGCTAGCTTGGAAGAAGCACCAGCATGGTTCAGAATGGTGATGGACAAGGGTATAACTAAAATCCAAGAGACACTTTCTGAACGCCTCAGCAAAATTGATGTGCTGGTCGATAAACTCCACGAAGACCAGAAAGTCACAAAGGGAACGAGTGACAAAGTTACAAAAAGATCATGCTGACCAACAGGCTGCCATCCTGGACGTCCGCCTGGAAGTGGATCAAAAGCACAAGGAGTTGGAAGACGCCATCTCTAAACGCGAGGAGAAATTAGATTCTTACGAAAATTTCCAAAAGTGCTTGAATTTGAGATTTCAAGGTTTCCCGGAGGCCGTGGAGGGACGAGACGCCATCTCCTTTCTACAGGAATGGATTCCCAAAATGCTGGATTTACCCCCTTCCGCGCACCCACTGGAAATGGAGAGGGTCCATCGCACCCTACGGAGGCGGCTGCCTGGCCAGGTTGCACCCAGGGCATTTGTCGTTACATTTCTACGGTACCAGGACACTGTCCGCATCCTCTCTGATGCCCGAGCAAAGGGAGAGCTCAAGTACGGAGATGCCAGAATGATGATCTTTCCAGACCTTTCTCCCATACTACACAAGAGGAGGATGGCTTTCTCCCCACTGAAGAGGCTTCTGCGGCAGGCTGGCTGGGCATACGGCCTGCTGCTACCCGACGACTTTGTGGACGTACACCAAGAATGGTGAGCGCACATTTGACTCTGTGAAGACGGCTGAAACATACATGAGGAAAGAACTCCTTGACTTGTTCCCGTCTACTACATCAGGAGGAACTGTCTTTTGAACTTGGATACAGTGGATAGTGAACTGTTAGAACATGAGGATACAACCAAATGACTCATAGGATCGGCTGGCTGGCTGGCTAGATGGCTAGCGCCATAATGACAGGCCAGGTAAAGTTGGATCATAGCTAATGTTGACTGGCTGGCTAGATGGCTAGCACCATAATGACAGGCCAGGTAAAGTTGGATCATAGCTAATGTTGACTGGCTGGCTGGCTAGATGGCTAGCGCCATAATGACAGGCCAGGTAAAGTTGGATCATAGCTAATGTTGACTGGCTGGCTGGCTAGATGGCTAGCGCCATAATGACAGGCCAGGTAAAGTTGGATCATAGCTAATGTTGACTGGCTGGCTGGCTAGATGGCTAGCGCCATAATGACAGGCCAGGTAAAGTTGGATCATAGCTAATGTTGACTGGCTGGCTGGCTAGATGGCTAGCGCCATAATGACAGGCCAGGTAAAGTTGGATCATAGCTAATGTTGACTGGCTGGCTGGCTAGATGGCTAGCGCCATAATGACAGGCCAGGTAAAGTTGGATCATAGCTAATGTTGACTGGCTGGCTGGCTAGATGGCTAGCACCATAATGACAGGCCAGGTAAAGTTGGATCATAGCTAATGTTGACTGGCTGGCTGGCTAGATGGCTAGCACCATAATGACAGGCCAGGTAAAGTTGGATCATAGCTAATGTTGACTGGTTGGCTGGCTAGATGGCTAGCGCCATAATGACAGGCCAGGTAAAGTTGGATCATAGCTAATGTTGACTGGCTGGCTGGCTAGATGGCTAGCGCCATAATGACAGGCCAGGTAAAGTTGGATCATAGCTAATGTTGACTGGCTGGCTGGCTAGATGGCTAGCGCCATAATGACAGGCCAGGTAAAGTTGGATCATAGCTAATGTTGACTGGCTGGCTGGCTAGATGGCTAGCGCCATAATGACAGGCCAGGTAAAGTTGTATCATAGCTAATGTTGCCTGCGCTATTTAGCCAGCTCGCTAAGTTTACCAGTGTGTTACTATAGCTACAGCCACACTATGCCAGGTAGTTACATTTTCTTTCTGGATACTTGTATTTTACCCATAGAGGTCCAGTCGGGTTTGGTTAAATAGTGATGTGGCTTTTGACTGGGTTTCAAGCCTAACTATGGTGTTTATATTACTTCAGGGAATTTTTAGCTACGATTACGTTTGCTGGCTTGTTTATTGTTAGAGATGTATGCTAGCGTTAGTGATACCGAGGCAGGGAGAAGCTACTCACTGGCTGGACACCTAATTGCCAGCTAGCTGATAGCTGGACAGTTGTGTGTGTGTGTGTACATGTGTATATAAATATATATAATGGGGGGTTGGGAGGGTGAACTCAGGAGGATGGTGGTTGTGTAACTAATTGTCTCTATTTTATATTTCAGGGATAATAGTTATCGTCTGGTAAAGGTTTTCATTTATTCATCATAGCTTGATGTCTTTTTCTTTGTTTCAGGGCGCCTTGGTGCTTTATCTTGGCCAGGTCACTGTTGTAAATGAGAACTTGTTCTCAACTGGCTTCTCACCTGGTTAAATAAAGGTTAAATAAAAATAAAATAAATAAAAATGCAGATTGGTTGACGTTTGTGTGTGCGGGTAGGCGCTGTTGGTGACTATGAACGCATCCTCTGTTGTTGTTGTTGTTGTTGTTGTTGTTGTTGAGACATGCTCAAGTGGGGCTAAATAGTCCAGTCATTATTGTTGCCGATGTTTGTCGCTTTGATTCAAATTGTATTTTGTGACTCGACTAACAATATATTCATGTTACAGGGAACAGTCAGTGCACTTCTAATGCCATACACATATAATTTAGAATGAACCTCTTTGGGGCGATGCTATGCATAGCAGGTACATCTATCTTAAAGACTAGCATCTAAGGGTATGGTTTATTAACTCCCTCAGTTGGGAAGGGGTTGGTGGGTTTGTGGTAGGGTCCGGGTATTAGCTCACCAGATGGTTACTATTTTATACTTTCATCATTTCATTTAGTTTCTATCTTTTTCCCTCTTTCTTATTATCTTTAAAGATGTCTGCTCCTAATAACTATACATTTATGACACTTAACATTAGGGTACTGTAATGAATACACAGGGAGAAAAAGGTGTAGAGTCACGCGCAGAGCGGCAGGTGTGTATTACGCCTTTACAAAAGACAGGAATTGTGGTCACAGGCAGGCAATGGTCATACACAGGAAGGCAAACAGGCAGCTGAAACAAAACTAGGACTGAAGGCTATAACTGGTTCTCACAAACAAGCAAGGAAAAGTCTTAGTAACTAGTGGTTCTGGTGAAAAATGTCCTTTAAGTATCTCCACAATATCCCCATACGTCTTATTACCTTTTCTGACTGGCTGTAGCAATTGTAGAAAGTAGGGCCATGGGATAGGGTCAGAAAGGTCAGTATGTTTGATAACTGGTTACAGAGGTGACATAACAAGCATAATGTCCATTATAACACAGTGAAGTAGAGGTGGGAGCTAAAAGCAGACATGGACAGTGAGACGGTGTGAGGAGGTCAGGGGTGAAACACTAGATCAGGACAGGTAGAAATGGCAGGGCTGGAAATAGACAGAGAGACACATTCTGATCATGGCTCAGACCTGACCTGAGACACCCAAACAGAATATGCCATAGCAAAGTCCTGTCCAGTAGGCTATATGGGATTTCCTTTCATCAAAATACAACACATGGATATGTGTCCAGTGTGTGTGTGTGTGTGTCCAGTGTGTGTGTGTGTGTGTGTGTGTGTGTGTCCAGTGTGTGTGTGTGTCCTGTGTGTGTTTGTCCAGTGTGTGTGTGTGTGTGTCCAGTGTGTGTGTCCTGTGTGTGTATGTTCAATGTGTGTGTGTCCAGTATGTGTGTGTGTTCAGTGTGTGTGTGTGTTCAGTGTGTGAGTGTGTGTGCGTGTGTGTGTTTCCAGTGTGTGTGTGTATGTGTGTGTGTCCAGTGTGTGTCTGTCCAGTGTGTGTGTGTGTGTGTGTCCTGTGTGTGTGTGTCCAGTGTGTGTGTGTGTGTGTGTGTGTTTGTATGTGTCCAGTGTGTGTGTCCTTGGTGTGTGTGTGTGTCCTTGGTGTGTTTGTGTGTGTCCAGTGTGTGTGTGTGTGTCCAGTGTGTGTTTGTGTCCAGTGTGGGTGTGTCCAGTGTGTGTGTGTATCCAGTGTGTGTGTGTGCAGTGTGTATGTATGTGTCCTGTGTGTGTTTGTCCAGTGTGTGTGTGTGTCCAGTGTGTGTGTGTGTGTCCAGTGTGTGTGTGTCCAGTGTGTGTGTGTGTATCCAGTGTGTGTGTGTGCAGTGTGCGTGTGTGTGTCCAGTGTGTGTGTGTGTTCAGTGTGTGTCCAGTGTGTGTGATTGTGTGTTCAGTGTGTGTGTGTGTGTGTGTGTGTTTTCAGTGTGTGTGTTCAGTGTGTGTATGTCCAGTGTGTGTGTGTGTGTTCAGTGTGTGTGTGTCCAATGTGTATGTATGTGTGTGTCCAGTGTGTGTGTGTGTGTGAATCCAGTGTGTGTGTCCTGTGTGTGTGTGTTCAATGTGTGTGTGTCCAGTATGTGTGTGTGTTCAGTGTGTGTGTGTGTGCGTGTGTGCGTTTCCAGTGTGTGTGTGTGTATGTGTGTGTGTGTGTCCAGTGTGTGTCTGTCCAGTGTGTGTGTGTGTGTTTGTGTGTCCTGTGTGTGTGTGTGTGTCCAGTGTGTGTGTGTGTGTCCAGTGTGTGTGTGTGTGTGTGTCCAGTGTGTGTGTGTGTCCAGTGTGTGTGTGTCCAGTGTGTGTGTGTGTGTGTGTCCAGTGTGTGTGTCCTTGGTGTGTGTGTGTGTGTGTGTGTGTCCTGTGTGTGTGTGTGTGTGTGTCCAGTGTGTGTGTGTGTGTGTCCAGTGTGTGTTTGTGTCCAGTGTGTATGTGTGTGTCCTGTGTTTTTCTGTCCAGTGTGTGTGTGTCCAGTGTGTGTGTGTGTGTCCAGTGTGTGTGTGTCCAGTGTGTGTGTTTGTGTGTGTTCAGTGTGTGTGTGTGTGTGTGTGTGTGTGTGTGTGTGTGTGTGTGTTTGTGTCCAGTGTGTGTGTGTGTGTGTGTGTGTGTGTTTGTGTGTGTCCAGTGTGTGTGTGTCCAGTGTGTGTGTCCTGTGTGTGTGTCCAGTGTGTGTGTGTTTGTGTCCAGTGTGTGTGTGTGTGTGTGTGTGTGTGTCCAGTGTGTGTGTGTGTGTGTGTGTCCAGTGTGTGTGTGTGTGTGTCCTGTGTGTGTGTGTCCAGTGTGTGTGTGTGTCCATTGTGTGTGTCTTTTGTGTGTGTGTGTGTCCTGTATGTGTGTATGTGTCCAGTGTGTGTGTGTGTATCCAGTGTGTGTGTGTGCAGTGTGCGTGTGTGTGTCCAGTGTGTGTGTGTGTGTGTGTACAGTGTGTGGGTGCCCAGTGTGTGTGTGTTCAGTGTGTTCAGTGTGTGTGTGTCCAGTGTGTGTGTGTTCAGTGTGTGTGTGTCCAATGTATATGAATGTGTGTTTCCAGTGTGTGTGTGTGTCCTGTGTGTGTTTGTCCATTGTGTGTGTGTGTGTCCAGTGTGTGTGTTTCCTGTGTGTGTGTGTTCAGTGTGTGTGTGTGTTCAGTGTGTGAGTGTGTGTGCGTGTGTGTGTTTCCAGTGTGTGTGTGTATGTGTGTGTGTCCAGTGTGTGTCTGTCCTGTGTGTGTGTGTGTGTGTGTGTCCTGTGTGTGTGTGTCCAGTGTGTGTGTGTGTGTGTGTGTGTGTTTGTGTGTGTCCAGTGTGTGTGTCCTTGGTGTGTGTGCGTGTCCAGTGTGTGTGTCCTTGGTGTGTGTGTGTGTGTCCAGTGTGTGTGTGTATCCAGTGTGTGTGTGTGCAGTGTGTATGTATGTGTCCTGTGTGTGTTTGTCCAGTGTGTGTGTGTGTCCAGTGTGTGTGTGTGTCCAGTGTGTGTGTGTCCAGTGTGTGTGTGTGTATCCAGTGTGTGTGTGTGCAGTGTGCGTGTGTGTGTCCAGTGTGTGTGTGTGTGTCATGCGTGTGTGTGTGTGTTCAGTGTGTGTGTGCCCAGTTTGTGTGTTCAGTGTGTTAGTGTCCAGTGTGTGTGTTCAGTATGTCTGTGTTCAGTGTGTGTCCAGTGTGGGGGTGTGCGTTTCCAGTGTGTGTGTGTGTATGTGTGTGTGTCCAGTGTGTTTCTGTCAAGTGTGTGTGTGTGTGAATGTGTGTTTGTGTGTCCTGTGTGTGTGTGTCCAGTGTGTGTGTGTGTGTGTGTGTGTGTGTGTGTCCATTGTGTGTGTGTGTGTCCAGTGTGTGTGTGTTTGTGTCCAGTGTGTGTTTGTGTGTGTCCAGTGTGTGTGTGTCCAGTGTGTGTGTGTGTGTGTGTCCAGTGTGTGTGTCCTTGGTGTGTGTGTGTGTGTGTGTGTCCTGTGTTTGTGTGTGTGTGTGTGTCCAGTGTGTGTGTGTGTGTGTGTCCAGTGTGTGTGTGTGTGTGTGTGTCCAGTGTGTGTTTGTGTCCAGTGTGGGTGTGTCCAGTGTGTGTGTGTTTCCAGTGTGTGTGTGTGCAGTGTGTATGTGTGTGTCCTGTGTTTTTTTGTCCAGTGTGTGTTTGTGTCCAGTGTGTGTGTGTGTGTGTGTCCAGTGTGTGTGTGTCCAGTGTGTGTGTTTGTGTGTGTTCAGTGTGTGTGTGTGTGTGTGTGTGTGTCCAGTGTGTGTGTGTGTGTGTGTGTGTGTGTGTGTGTGTGTGTGTGTGTGTGTGTGTGTGTGTGTGTTTGTGTCCAGTGTGTGTGTGTGTTTGTGTGTGTCCAGTGTGTGTGTGTCCAGTGTGTGTGTCCTGTGTGTGTGTGTCCAGTGTGTGTGTGTGTGTGTGTCCAGTGTGTGTGTGTTTGTGTCCAGTGTGTGTGTGTGTGTGTGTGTCCAGTGTGTGTGTGTATTGTACTATCGATTATTATCCACCCTGTGTTATCAGCAAGCGAAAATAGTTGTGCCCCCTTAGTCATTTCTGATGCCCCTTTGCCGAGTTAATCCTGCCGCCGGGCCTGGGCTACAGGTTAAATATATTATGGTGAACGTACAAGGTGATGAGATTGATGCTCCTTTCCAATAAATATCCAGGGTCTTATTCTGGTGACATGTTGATCGATGCTTGGCTGCTAATGAAGGTAGTTATGTGGCACTGCATTAGATCACTCAAATATGGTATCCTTGCGCGCTGCAGGATACATTCAGAGTAAGAATTTGTGATTAGTCCGGAGTCCCGGCTAGTGCTGCGGCTGACCCCCTTAAATACCTGCCGCCTCAGTACATCCACCTCTTCCTTTTCTCACCTCATTCATTTGTCTTGGAGATGAGAGGCTGGTGGTTGACAGAGGAAAAGGAAACCAGGTAGAAAGAGGAGGATAAAGGGCATTCAGAAAGGATTCTGACCCCTTGACCTTTTCCACATTTTGTTACGTTACAGCATTCTACAATTGATTCAATAAATAACAGTCCTCATCAAATCAAATCACATTTTATTTGTCACATACACGTGTTTAGCAGATGTTATAGCGGGTGTAGCGAAATGCTTGTGCTTCTAGCTCCGACAGTGCCGTAATATCTAACAAGTAATATCTAACAATTTCACAACATATACCCAATACACACAAAACTAGTAAGGAATGGGATTTAAGAATATATACATATATGGACAAGCAATGACAGAGCGGCATTGACTAAGATACAGTAGAATATTATAGAATAGAATGCAGTATATACATATGAGATGAGTAGTGCAAGATATGGAAACATTATTCATGGTTAACTAGTCTGTTTATTCCACTGATTCATATTGATACCAGTGCACACATTGGCTGTAAAAGTGGGTAAAAACAGAAAAGCATATAACTGTAGCTATGTGGTCTTTACTTGGGTGTGTTTCAGCAGGGTGAGGTCAGAGAGATGCTTCCAAGTCAGTATTTTTCTGAACTCATAAAATCCTTTATACAATCTGATGGGATGAATGTTCAACCACATTAAAATAACCATAAGGTCTATATAGTACCTTTAAGTTAAGACCTCACAGATCTGTTCATGGCAAAGCAGTTCAATTAATGATGTTAATTGATTCTTAAAGAATATAACTTTTAAATCATGAGCCTCATCTTGAGGAGTCACCTGTGACAGTATTCATAAAGAGTAGGAGTACTGATCTGGGATCAGTTTTTCCTTTTAGATCATAATGAAACAGATTAAATGGACAGGGGGGACCTGATCCTAGATCAGCACTCCTCCTCTGGGAAACTGCATGTATGAAACCGAACACATAGTCGTAGTCTAGTTACAGCAGGTGTTTACTGCCATCTAGTGGAATATACCAATAAAACACTTTATTATCAGGATGGGGAGACGGTTGAGCTGAAACTGAATGTACAGGATCCATATGGAGATGACAGAGCAGAAAACACTATATGGAGAGAACTGAAAAATAAAGTAAGTATTTCTGAACAATAATCTATTCTAATGGACGGAGTAAGATAATTAATACCTGGAATGAGATATAGGGTAGGCTATTATCATTGTCATTATGGAGACACCTATTTTACAACCCTTATTCCATAAAACATATTAACGCTGTAGAACTGATGCGCATCAAGAAATAAGGTGACAAATGACAGGAAAACTATTTTAGGCGCTCTAGAGCACGTTAGATACATTCTGTCGGAGGTGGTTTAAACTGCATTCTAATGTCGACTTTGCTTATGGAAAACCATATCATGCCAAGGTTTTTACACATGCTCAGTTCTTGGGTTTTGTTATCAGCAAAACATCTGGTGAAGATGGTGCAGGAGAATGATGTGGTTTTATGTTTATCTCAGGGTTTCTCAATCCTTTTGTTCTTGGCCAGCATTTACACACCTGATTCAACTAATCATCAAATATTTTAAGACAGTTTATTTGAGGACTGTTAACAATTATTATAGGCCTACAGTAAATCATTTTTTGGAGAGAAAAAACACAACTAAACCTGGTTTGGAGTACATTATGAGTTTAGCTAAAATAATGTAAGAGATGTCTTGAAGAAGGACTATAAAAAAAGGAAGCAAGCTTTGGCACAATGTCAGGAGTTACTGCAATCACATGCAACTGATTGTTAGCGCCACCATCTGGTTGCTATTGGTATATAAAGGGGTGAGGCCATGACTGCAGTTGAAACTGAAAATAACAAAGTATCTGTACAGGGGCCATTTTGAGATGACAGAGCAGCTCATAGTTTAATCTCTAAAACTGCAACGCAGTTTGAAAGTAAAGTGAGAATTTCAGGTTAATAATCTAGAATAAAGGGAACATTTGGAATTCACCAAACTAGTGTTGGAGTGCTGCTGGGCCATTCCTACCATGCAGAGCCTTTTCTGGCCCCAGGAAATATCACTTCTTATTTAGTGTAAAATGTGGATTCCAAAAGGCTTTAAATATAAAGTCAGGTGTCCTTTACCTTAAACTGGAGGCAAAAGAAAACACACACCTGTTTAGGAGAGGTGCTGGGTAGCAGAGGAGAACACCTGTTTAGGAGAGGTGCTGGGTAGCAGAGGAGAACACCTGTTTAGGAGAGGTGCTGGGTAGCAGAGGAGAACACCTGTTTAGGAGAGGTGCTGGGTAGCAGAGTAGAACACCTGTTTAGGAGAGGTGCTGGCTAACAGAGGAGAACACCTGTTTAGGAGAGGTGCTGGGTAACAGAGGAGAACACCTGTTTAGGAGAGGTGCTGGCTAACAGAGGAGAACACCTGTTTAGGAGAGGTGCTGGGTAGCAGAGGAGAACACCTGTTTAGGAGAGGTGCTGGCTAACAGAGTAGAACACCTGTTTAGGAGAGGTGCTGGCGAACAGAGTAGAACACCTGTTTAGGAGAGGTGCTGGCTAACAGAGGAGAACACCTGTTTAGGAGAGGTGCTGGGTAACAGAGGAGAACACCTGTTTAGGAGAGGTGCTGGCTAACAGAGTAGAACACCTGTTTAGGAGAGGTGCTGGCGAACAGAGTAGAACACCTGTTTAGGAGAGGTGCTGGCTAACAGAGGAGAACACCTGTTTAGGAGAGGTGCTGGGTAACAGAGTAGAACACTTGTAAAAGAAAAGGAGAGTCTCACTCTATGAGCTCAGATGAAATAATTTAATAACCTGATGACCAACGTTTCAACAGACAGCTGTCTTCATCATTTACCTTAAAAATACCAAAATATGGATCCTGAAAGGGAATTTGATGCATTTTCATATGGGTTAATGTCGACTTTGCTTATGGAAAACCATATCATGCGAAGGTTTTTACACTCAGTTCTTGAGTTTCGCGAGTGGAAATTTGACATTTTGAAAATGGAAGTTATGGAAATGACTGGAGTCGTTGCAAATCATTTTGTGCCACTTGTGTAGCCAACCTGGAGCTGGCAAACAGGTGTAATAAATAGCCTTTAACTTCAGTTTATTGTTGTTGTAGCCTTGTGTTATTATGTAATTAATAATGGCCGTGTTTAGTTAATTCAATTGGAAGTTATCAAGTGTCACCATGGTCACAGTTCTATCTCAATTGCTGATCAGATGTTAGAATGCATTAGATTGAAGGTAACAGTCAGCCAGATTAGGTTACAGGTTAACAAAAATAACCTGGCTGTTGTTGACAAGCACAGGCCTATTCAGTTCATATCCATATTATTAATATTTGATTCATTGATTGAAATTACGACCCCATCCTCAGTAGCCTATTCCAACAGGCTACTGGGTAACAGAAGCACTTCCTACCTCAACATCGCCTTGCTATTCATGTTAAATAAATTAGTCTCTCTACTTGAACTAAGCAAGCTGCTAAATCATTCAGCTTACATCTTGCCTACATCTTGCCCAGACTACTGGAGGCTATCTGAAATAAGATGTAGGCCTATCAGGGAAATATATTTTGGGATAGTTTTCAGGCCTTGTTGGTGGGTTTTGAGGAGTCATTGGGCTAGAAAAGTAATTGCATTAAATAACCTGACTGTTTGGATGTGTCTGTTAGTTAATGTTTTATTTCTGAGAGATCATGAATAAAAGAGAACAATTGACATTCAATAATTAGTTGTCACTGTGTTAACCACAACCAACATGCTGGATCTCTGTTTAGGGGTCAGTGGTCTAAAATGAGTCTCTCTGGGGAGAGAGAGGAGGGGGGCCCTGTCTCTAAAAGGAGTCTCTCTGGGGAGAGAGAGGAGGGGGGCCCTGCCTCTAAAATGAGTCTCTCTGGGGGGAGAGAGGAGGGGGGCCCTGCCTCTAAAATGAGTCTCTCTGGGGAGAGAGAGGAGGGGGGCCCTGCCTCTAAAATGAGTCTCTCTGGGGAGAGAGAGGAGGGGGGCCCTGCCTCTAAAATTAGTCTCTCTGGGGAACATGACACCAAAGCTAAGAGGTGAGCTGACAATATTGTTTAAGAATTTATATTAGAAAATGCTATATAGGAGAAAAGAAAATCACATTTGTGTTTTTTCATCAGAAATTATTACTAATAGGTACCTTCAATGTAACTATTGTAGATTTGAGATGTGATTTAAAACCATTGTTTAGCTGGAATGTAATGTTCGTATCCTGTATATTTGACTGTGATACGTGGTCGTCTCACCTAGCTACCTTAAGATGAATGCATTTACAGATGCCATATCTTAATTTGACCCAGTTTCTCACAGCAGGAACATAATCCTGCAGCAATAGCAAATGTGCATTTTTATGTGGATTATAATTAAGGGATATTTTCTGTAGGGGTTCATACATTTTTCATCAGGGAAAATCAAGTCTGACATTTTAAAGTGGAAATTACACACTGTAGACACCTTTATAAAGCCTTGTAGTGGTTTAATAATTTATTTAAACAATAAAAGCTAATTGACCAACATTTCTGAAAATGGATATATAGCGTTTTGGAATGAAACTCTTGTTTCCCCATCTGAGCTCAGAGTAGATGAGAGATGTAATGTTTGTCTCTGTTGTGTTGAAGCCCAATCAAGCAGGAGAGACCAGCCTCCCCTGTACCCAGCTGTGTGTCCATGAAGAGTGACAAGTCTATGGGTCAACCTCTACACTTTAGAGAGGGATACTTTTCTACTGAACAAAGGTAAGAAGAACTCATGGGTCATGGTCAGTGAGTTAAACAACACTGTCTCTAGTCATTTCTCCTCTCCCATTTTACCATTTATTTTTGTTGTTTTCATAATCCATAGGCTAAACCTTATTTCCATTTTCATAGTCCTGAAACAATATTAAACTAGCACAACATTCCCTCCCTGTGTGTGTGTGTGTGTGTGTGTCTGTGTCTGTGTGTGTGTGTGTGTGTGTGTGTGTGTGTGTGTGTGTGTGTGTGTGTGTGTGTGTGTGTGTGTGTGTGTGTGTGTGTGTGTGTGTGTGTGTGTGTGTGTGTGTGTGTGTGTGTGTGTGTGTCTGTGTGTGTGTGTGTGTGTGTGTGTGTGCACTCCCTGGATGAGGAAATGTAATCTGATGTTTTGTCCACAGAAACCAACAGGAGAGATCAGAGTCAGAGATTCTCAGTGGTCAGTCTTCCCAGAGTCATCAAACAGACCTGGCCTCCATATTCAGTGTATGTGGTCCTGTTATGTACATTTGTTTTTGTTTACCTCAAGTAAAGTTGATCTGTCAATCATTCATTCATGTGTTAATGAGAAAGCATTTCTTCTCTTGCTTAACTTATTTACTTGATTTATTTCAGTTGCTTGAAGAGAATATTATGACATTTGTGAAGAATGAGCTGAAGATGTTCAAGAGGATTCTTAGTCCAGAACTCCCAGAAGGCTTTGAGAGTCAGAAGCAGGATAAGGAAGTGGTGGATGCTGAAGATGAGAAGCAGGAGAGCAGTGCCAGAGAGGGGGCTCTGAAGATCACACTGCACGTCCTGAGGAAAATGAACCAGAAGGAGCTTGCTGACACACTGGAGAAAAGTAAGAGCTGTCTGCCTCATGTTGAATGCTGTTTTAGAACATTTAAAAGCTGTAGCTAAAGTACAGCTAAAGTAGCTGTGTAACTAAATGATATTGTAGCAGCCTTAACACAACACCTAGTGACCTCATCAAGTAGCAGCAGGGATGTGTTGTGGTGATTAATTTAGAGAGAGAGAGAGAGAGAGAGAGAGAGAGAGAGAGAGAGAGAGAGCATTAATAATACCATCAATAATGATATAAATCAGTCACACCAGTCTGTAATGCATTATGAAAACAGTTAAGAGAATAAATTATTACAATTTAAACTTTAGAAAACATCCTTACAATACTGTAGGCATTAAAACAGACTTAATATTAATATCCTCTGTGTTATTTCTTCATTCAGATGAGCTCGCTGTGATTTGCCAACGTGAACTCAAATCTAATCTAAAGAAGAAGTTTCAGTGTGTATTTGAGGGGATCGCTAAACAAGGAAACCCAACACTTCTCAATAAGATCTACACAGAGCTCTACATCACAGAGGGTGGAACAGGAGAGGTCAATAATGAACATGAGCTGAGACAGATTGAGACAAGAACCAGGAAACAAGCAGGACCAGAGACTGCAATAAAATGTAACGACATCTTCAAACCCTTAACTGGACAAGACAAACTTATCAGAACTGTGCTGACAAAGGGAGTCGCTGGCATTGGAAAAACAGTCTCTGTGCAGAAGTTCATTCTGGACTGGGCTGAAGGAAAAGCAAATCAGGATGTCCAATTTGTATTTTCATTCCCTTTTCGGGAGCTGAATTTGATGAAAAAGGAAAAACACACTTTGATTGAACTTCTCAATGGAAACCAAAGAATCAAGAATCTCCAACTACGACAAGTACAAAGTTCTGTTCATCTTTGATGGTCTGGATGAGTGCCGACTGCCCCTAGACTTCCAGAAGAACAAGATCTGTTGTGACGTCACAGAGTCAACCTCAGTGGATGTTCTGCTGACAAATCTCATCAAGGGAAATCTGCTTCCCTCTGCTCTCCTCTGGATAACTACCCGACCTGCAGCAGCCAATCAGATCCCTTCAGGGTGTGTTGACCAGGTGACAGAGGTACGAGGGTTCAATGACCCACAGAAGGAGGAGTACTTCAGGAAGAGATTCAGTGATGAGGACCTGGCCAGCAGAATCATCTCACACATAAAGACATCAAGGAGCCTCCACATCATGTGCCACATTCCAGTCTTCTGTTGGATTTCTGCAACAGTCCTTGAACACATGTTGAAACATAAGACAGAAGAGATGCCCAAGACTCTGACTGAGATGTACTCACACCTTGTGGAGTTTCATACCAAACAGAAGAATGAAAAGTATCTTGGGAAAGAAGAGACAGGTCCACACTGGAATAAAGAGAGCATTCTGTCACTGGGAAAACTGGCTTTTCAACAGCTTGTGAATGGCAATCTGATTTTCTATGAAGAAGACCTGAAAGAGGCTGGCATTGATGTCAATGAAGCCTCAGTGTACTCAGGATTGTGCACACAGCTCTTTAAAGAGGAATGTGGGCTGTACCAGGACAAGGTGTACTGCTTCGTGCATCTGAGCATTCAGGAGTTTCTGGCTGCTGTACATGTGTTCCTCTCATTCATCAACAACAATGAGAATCTAATGGCCGAACCGCAGGTTACTGAAGTTACTGTCTACAAGAGTGCTGTGGATAAAGCCTTACAAAGTGAGACAGGAAACCTGGACCTTTTCCTCCGCTTCCTTCTGGGCCTCTCACTGGAGTCCAATCAGAAGTACTTACGAGGTCTACTGACAAAGACAAGAAGCAGCTCACAGAGCCATGAAGAAACAGTCAAGTACATCAAGGAGAAGATCAGGGAGAATCCCTCTCCAGAGAGGTGCATCAATCTGTTCCACTGTCTGAATGAACTGAATGACCATTCTCTAGTGGAGGAGATCCAAAGCTACCTGAGCTCAGGAAGTCTCTCAGAAGAAGAACTGTCACCTGCACAGTGGTCAGCTCTGGTCTTTGTGTTGCTGACTTCAGAAAAGGAGCTGGATGTGTTTGACCTGAAGAAATACTCCAGATCAGAGGAAGGTCTTCTGAGGCTGCTGCCAGTGGTCAAAGCCTCCAGAGCTGCTCTGTGAGTACATAAAATGACATTTAAGAACTAATCATCAGGAAGAAATATTCAGTTTAGAGAAAAATATGTATTATTGAAAAACTTACTGAATCAGTGCCTTGGTGTTCACATTTGTATAATAATATGACCATGCAATTCTAGGAGACGGAAGATGAATCTATATGTTCTTTAAGAGAATTAACCAAATGCATCTGCCATTGTCCTTCTACACTACTGGTGTTAAATTAACAGTGTGTTTGTGAAATCATGATGATCTCTTTGCAGGCTGTCATTCTGTGGACTCACAGAGAAAGGCTGTGCTTCTCTGGTCTCAGCTCTGAAGTCAAACCCCTCACACCTGAGAGAGCTGGATCTGAGTAACAATGACCTGAAGGATTCAGGAGTGAAGCTGCTCTCTGCTGGACTGGGGAATCCCCACTGTAAACTGGAGACTCTGAGGTCAGTATTCCTGTAGTTGGTCAACAAGTGATAACTGTTCACCAGAGCCACATGTGTTTACCAGGCACACATAGTCCACACCATATGTGTTTGGACAGTGAAGCTTACAGTTTTACATTTGGTGCTATGCTCCATCATTTTGGATTTCATATATAATGTTTCATATTAGGCAACAGTACAGAATGTCACCTTTTATTTGAGGTTTTTCATACATATCTGTTTTACTGTTTAGATACGAAATAATTGTTCTGTAGCTCAATTGGCGCTTGTAACGCCAGGGTAGTGGGTTCGATCCCCGGGACCACCCATACGTAAAAATGTATGCGCACATGACTGTAAGTCGCTTTGGATAAAAGTATCTGCTAAATGGCATATTATTATTATTATTACTTATTTTTCATACATATCTGTTTTACTGTTTGGATACGAAAGCACTTTACGTATCTAGTTCTCCCATTTGAAGAAGTCTTATTTATTTGCACAAATTCATTTAGTCATAAGTTTAGTATTTGGTCCCATATTCCTTACCCACAGTGATTGCATCAAGCTTGTGATTCTACAAACTTGTTGAATGTATTTGCAGTTTGTCTTGGTTGTGTTTTAGATGATGTTTTTCCCAATAGGCCCTTTTCACGTGACGTCAGACAACTTCCGTTCTGCCGCGATGCAGGTTATGTTTACATCCGGTGTCGCTTAGGAACGCTTAGCTAGTAGCACATCATTATGGAGTTCACCCAGTCCCTTTCACATCTGCCACCAATACGACTTAACGACGTAGAACGACTTGCTGACAAGTGGTCCCTTACTTCAAGATCGAAGCTTGATAAAGGCTACAAGTTCTTCGTTGAAGGTTACCTGTTTGATTATGAAGGTACGTGTTTATCTTTATTTAGCTTAAATTAGCCCTATGCTAGCGAAGGTTATGAGCTGACGAAGTTTCTGTTTTGCAGCCTCTTTTTAATATTACTGCTGTTTGTATCGACCGTAAGATAAGAGTCAGTAATGTATTAATGGCTAATGCTGCGCCCTTTCTCCCAATCACTGTATTGAAACAGTCTCAAGTGTAGTTAACGGTGAGGTGACAGTGAGAGGGCGATGTTACAGGTCCATGAAGAAAAATGAGGAGGCTCATCGGCTTCAGGTTTCTCAGATAAACAGTTCTCTAACATTATGATAAGATAGGTTAAGATAGATAAGTTTTCTTTTTGTTGTGTTTTGCTGCGGTTGCAGATTTAATAAGAATGATTCCACAATGTTCCACTGTGGATCAGTTTGTTTCTCAGTCTGAGCTCTGATTTTGTATCATTAAACTTAATACACAACGAAATTCTTACAAACCGATGTGGGTTGTTGACGGCAATAAAGACTGGGAAAGATTCTGTGATAACTCAAAATGTTCAAATTTTCGATAAGTGTTGGCACTACTTGTCAAAGGTTTCAGAACAGCCAATTTTTCTTAATTAAAAAAAGAAATTGGGTTTTGAAAATTGTGTACAGTAGTTTATAATGAAACGCAGAAAAAAATGTTTTGTAAGTACAGCACTAATTGTTATGTCTCTATGAACAGGTTACACTAGACTCTGCAGAGGTTCCTGTGGTACTCAATCACATGTCATGTTCCTGCTCTGCTGGGAAAGCACTATGTAATCACATAGTAGCACTTCTTTTTCAAAGTGCTCACTATGTTACCATGGGCTTTAAGACAGTGCCATTGCCTCTGTCATGCACCAGCGCACTGCAGACCTGGCACCGGCCTAGGACACAGGTCAGACATTATTTGTTACACTGATGCAGAACTTTGCAGTTTGTATTGACTTTTGACAATGTATTGTTCATCATTATTATATCACAGGGAATTGTACCAGAGGCCACCAATGATATGGCGGTGTGTAAACCAGCGGCTAAGAAAAAAACAAGTGTCAGAGCTGGTGTGAAGTGCACACTGTACCGAGCCTATGATGGTGAGTCTGAATGAGCCCCCGCCTGTACTAGAGCACAAAGACTTTAGTGCATTTCTAAAATAATACAAACATAAAAGTGATTATTATTTGTTACTTTTTATATAGACTTTCAGTGGATATTTTTTTATTTGTATTAGAAGCATGTACGAGAATGGATGAGTGTGGTTGTCTTTTTTAGTGAAAAAGATAAGGTGGCATTTAATGAAATCTAAACTTGACATATCTCACTTTCATGCCAGGGCCTATTCCGGATCCTCACGTCATGGCCAGTGCTGAGAAACTGAAAGACATCCGTCCACAACCAGGGATTTGCAAATTGCTGCACGGGCTTGAGGGCCTTAATTTGGTGGACTCTAAATTTGGCCCTGTGCCATTTGGGTCTGTGCTTTCTTACCAGTGCCCTCTAGAATTAAGTAGAGATATTATTAAACACCCTGGTGCCAGTGAGTTTCCTCAGTTGCCTATTGAAGGTTACAACTTTAAATTTCCCATTGATTTTGAGCCCAACTACATACAACAATGTCATTTGGACAGCCTGATTGTGTCAGAGGAGATGTCTGCTGCTATTGAAGCAGAAACAAGAATGCAGTCAGAATGCCAGCTGTGGAGCCAGGTACGCAAACCCCGACTGACAGCCAGCAGATTCCGTGAAATATGCCATGTTCGGTGGGGGAGTTGTCTGCCAAGGCTTTGGCAACCCGCATTCTGAGAGGAACTCCTCAGACAGCTGCTATGAGAAGAGGGTTGGATCTGGAACCTGAGATACTGAGGCAATATTCTGATTTTTGTGATGTCTCTCTGAAACAATGCGGGGTCATCATCCACCCTGATTCACCTCACCTTGCAGCCAGCCCGGATGCTAAAGTCTTCTGCCCAACAGAAGCACCACCATTTGGTCTTGCTGAGGTTAAGAGTTGCGATGTTGAAAATGTTACCCAAGTTAAACACCTGATCACAGTTAAAGGCCAGGCCTGCCTTAAGAAGAGCCACAAATACTACTATCAGGTTCAAGGCCAACTCGCCTTAAGCGGACTTCAGTGGTGTGACTTCATTACAGATACCCGCACTGACTTCACAGTTGAGAGAATCTTTAGGGATGAGGAGATTATCCACTCAATGCGACAGAAGCTTGATCATTTCTATTATAACATCTACATGGATGTCTTCTTAAGTTATAAAACATAAGGCAGAATTTTATGTGTAAATAGTGTTAAGGTAAATGTGGAAGGTGAACCTTTGACATTTTTTTATTTAACTGCAAATTAACTTGTCATATACTGTATATCTCCTATGTACTGAAACACACATTTTGAAAAGGATTGTGATGTAAATGTCGACATGTTTTTCTTTAACTGCAAATGAACTTAATTGTGTTATATACTGTATATCTATGTATTGAAATACAAATTTTGAAAAGGATTGCGATGTTGTAAATGCTCTTACCAAAATCAAAAAGGATTGGAAGCAGTTGCTTGCAAACATATATTTAATAGTTCCATCAGTGCCATGACACATAAGCACATAACATGGTTAATAGTTGGATATTTTTACAATATATCACATTAGGTTCATTAATAGCTATGAAAAAGTTATTACCCTTAACAAAAACATACAGTATAACATTAGATCAATTAAATTACCAACAAAGTTAATTCATATTTACATTTTTTTGTACATACAATACAGTAATATAAAAGTACTTCTATTTACAGCCCATCTAGCTTACTCAGGAAATATACAACTTCCAGTTGACAAAAACATCAGACTGGTTTGTCTCCTTTAATGTCAAGAGGTCCCTGATAGTTCGACATGAGGCAGCAGATGGCCCACAGCTGATTCACTGAACCCACTGTGGAAAGAGGAACAAGCCCATCCCAGATATGGTACTCCTTCACCCTCCGTATGGCCCTCTCGACTAAAATCCTCAGCCGGGCGATGGCCTGGGTCTTAAGAGTGTCCTCCCTGCTGAGCTGAGGAGATTTTTACGGGAAGATACGGGAATTTCTGTTTGTTGTTTGAACAAAATGGTACACTGCAATAGCATCTTCTCGAAGATTGTGCCATGCTTCGGTGTTGGATGGGATACTGTTGCGATACAGACACCGGGAGAAAAGAAACAGCTAAATTAACATTCAGCTTTGACCAGGAATCAATATTTATCTAGCTATCATGCACAACAGTATTTGAATAGGTGAGTTACTATACATTCATGAATAAACTAACTGCCTAACAAAGGGTTAGATAGCTAGCTAAGTAAACTTGTTACATTACAGCCAGGCAGCAATGTAACGCTACCTTTTAACGTTATCGGTATCTGGTACTAAGTTGTTGTTAGCTAACGTTAGCCCACTTTTAAGTAACTAAGGCAGTGAACAATTATTAATTAACAATAACGTTAGCAAGTTACAAACCATTGCATATACGTAAACATTATTACTCTTAACTTTACTAATTTAACTTAAACGTACCTCAGAAGAGAAGTCTCAGGTTACGGGCGAACGGAAGTGAAGTTAACCTGCTACGCGGAAAGGCGGAAGTTAGATGACGTCATCGTGAAAAGGGCCTATAGAAACTGAATGGTGAATAATGTCCTGTCATTTTGGAGTCACTTCAGGTGTATTGTCAGTAAGAATAGAAGATGTTTCTGAACACTTCTACATTCATGTGGATGCTACCATGATTATGAATAATCATGAATGAATCGTGAATGATGATGAATGAGAATGTTACAGAGGAACAAGGATCATACCCCATCTGTTATTGGTAATGGTGAGAGGTTAGCATGTTTTGTTGTAGCCTCTGTAACTTTCTCATTCATTATTATTCATGATTCATTCATGATTTTTCTTAATCAAGGCATCATCATGATTAATTTAGTAGTGTTTAGAAACATCACTTAGACAGAAAATTACTCCAGTCATCATCCACCATTTAGTTACTATTGGGCAAAACATAACCCAAAACACAACCAAAACAAACTGCAAATGCAAACACGAGTTTACAACCAAATACTCAACTTTTGACTACTTTAATGCACTATAAGTGAATTGGTCAGAATACTTATGACTTCTTCAAATGGGGGGACTGCCATTGTCCTTCTACACTACTGGGGCGGCAGGTAGCTTAGTGGGTAAGAGCGTTGTGCCAGTAACCGTAACGTCGCTGGTTCTAATCCCCGAGCTGACTAGATGAAAAATCTGTCCATGTGCCCTTAAGCAAGGCACTTAACCCTAATTGCTCCTGGAAGTCGCTCTGGATAAGAGCGTCTGCTAAATGACGTAAATGTAAATGTAATAAAGTGCTTTCATTTCTAAATGGTGAAACAGATATGTATGAAAATACCCTCAAATAAAAGGTGACATTATATACTGTCACCTCATCTGAAACATTTGATCTCAAATCCAATATGCTGGAGTACAGAGCCACATTTAAAATGTTATCTTCAATGTCAAAATAGATATGGTGTGGACTATATACTCAATACAATCTAAAACTGATACCTCACTGTCTGTCTTTTGACTGATACTGCTTTTTAAACTGCTCTGGTCAGTCTACTCAAATATTTGTAATATGCATTTTTCTCTCTACACACAATATTATGATTTTTCTAATAATGATATATATATGGCAGGTTTCAGGACACTGGTATAAATGAAAATGTTGAAAAAATATACTGCCACTATTTTCACCACCAAAGAATTGCAGTGTGGTTTTAATATGATTTTACTCTTTGCAGGCTGTCAGGCTGTCTAGTCACAGAGAAAGGCTGTGCTTCTCTGGTCTCAGCTCTGAAGTCAAACCCCTCACACCTGAGAGAGTTGGACCTGAGTAACAATGACCTGAAGGATTCAGGAGTGAAGCTGCTCTCTGCTGGACTGGGGAATCCCCACTGTAAACTGGAGACTCTGAGGTCAGTATTCCTGTAGTTGGTTAACAAGTGATAACTGTTCACCAGATCCACATGTGTTTACCAGGCACACATAGTCCACACCATATGTGTTTGGACAGTGAAGCTTACAGTTTTACATTTGGTGCTATGCTCCAGCATTTTGGATTTGAAATTGTTTCATATTAGGCGACCGTATAGAATGTCACTTTTTATTTGAGGGTATTCATACATATCTGTGTTACTGTTTAGAAATGAAAGCACTGTATGTAGTTCTCTAGTTCTACCTTTTGAAAAAGTCATAAGTATTTGGACAATTTAATTTGGTCCAAAGTTTAGTGTTTGGTCTTTGAATATTCTTTGCCTTTAGTGATTACATCAAGCTTGTGAATCTACAAACTTGTTGAATACATTTGCAGTTTGTCTTGGTTGTGTTTTGGATTATGTTTTTCCCAATAGAAACTGAATGGTGAATAATGTCCTGTCATTTTGGAGTCACTTCACTTGAATTTTCAGTAAGAATAGAAGATGTTTCTGAACACTTCTACATTCATGTGGATGCTACCAAGATTATGAATAATCATGAATGAATCGTGAGTAATGATGAATGAGAAAGTTACAGAGGAACAAGGATCATACTGTCACGATCGTCGGTAAGAGAGGAGGACCAAGGCACAGCGTTGCAGGCAAACATACTCTTTATTAGGCGATACACGACAAAACAACAAAACGATAACGTGACAGTTCACGGTCTACCACAACCAACTTGAAACAAGATCCCACAAAAACAAAGGGAAAACAGACAGTTTAAATATGACTCCCAATCAGAGACAACCAACGACAGCTGACACTCGTTGCCTCTGATTGGGAGCCACACAGGCCAACATAGAAATACAACACATAGAATTACCACACCCTGGCTCAATATATAGAGTCCCAGAGCCCGGGTGTGACACATACCCCCTCTGTTATTGGTAATGGTGAGAGGTTAGCATGTTTTGTTGTAGCCTCTGTATCTTTCTCATTCATAATTGTTCATGATTCATTCATGATTTTTGTTAATCATGGCATCATCAGGATTAATTTAGTAATGTTTAGAAACATGTTATCTACTCACTTAGACAGAAGATTAATCCAGTCATCATCCACCATTCAGTTACTATTGGGCAAAACATAACCCAAAACACAACAAAGACAAACTGCAAATGCAACCAACGAGTTTGGGACCAAATACTAAACCTTTGACTACTTTAATACACTTGAAGTGAATTGGTCAGAATACTTTTGACTTCTTCAAATGGGGGGACTAGATACATAAAGTGCTTTCATTTAAAATGTTAGCTTCTCTGTCAAAATAGATATGGTGTGGACTGTATACTCAATGCAATCTAAATCTGATACCTCACTGTCTATCTTTTGACTGATACTGCTTTTTAAACTGCTCTGGTCAGTCTTCTCAAATATTTGTACTATACAGTGAGGGAAAAAAGTATTTGATCCCCTGCTGATTTTGTACGTTTGCCCACTGACAAAGACATGATCAGTCTATAATTTTAATGGTAGGTTTTTTTGAACAGTGAGAGACAGAATAACAATAAAGAAATCTGGAAAAACGCATGTCAAAAATGTTATAAATTGATTTGCATTTTAATGAGGGAAATAAGTATTTGACCCCTCTGCAAAACATGACTTAGTACTTGGTGGCATAACCCTTGTTGGCAATCAGAGGTCAGACGTTTCTTGTAGTTGGCCACCAGGTTTGCACACATCTCAGGAGGGATTTTGTCCCACTCCTCTTTGCAGATCTTCTCCAAGTCATTACGTTTTTGAGGCTGACGTTTGGCAACTCGAATCTTCAGCTCCCTCCACAGATTTTCTATGGGATTAAGGTCTGGAGACTGGCTAGGCCACTCCAGGACCTTAATGTGCTTCTTCTTCAGCCACTCCTTTGTTGCCTTGGCCGTGTGTTTTGGGTCATTGTCATGCTGGAATACCCATTCACGACCCATTTTCAATGCCCTGACTGAGGGAAGGAGGTTCTCATCCAAGATTTGACGGTACATGGCCCCTGTCCATCGTCCCTTTGATGCGGTGAAGTTGTCCTGTCCCCTTAGCAGAAAAACACCCCCAAAGCATAATGTTTCCACCTCCATGTTTGACGGTGGGGATGGTGTTCTTGGGGTCATAGGCAGCATTCCTCCTCCTCCAATCCCGCGAGTTAAGTTGATGCCAAATACCTAGTTTTTGGTCTCATCTGACCACAATACTTTCACCCAGTTCTCCTCTGAATCATTAAGATGTTCATTGGCAAACTTCAGACGGGCCTGTATAAGTGCTTTCTTGAGCAGGGGGACCTTGTGGGCGCTGCAGGATTTCAGTCCTTTCACGGCATAGTGCAGGGTTCTTCAATTCCGGTCCTGGAGGGCCGAAACACTTCTGTTTTTTATTTCTACCTGGTAGTTAATTGCACTCACCTGGTGTCCCAGGTCTGAATTAGGCCCTGATTAGAAGGAGAGGATGAAAAACAGAGGTGTTTCGGCCCTCCAGGACCGGAATTGAAGAACCCTGGCATAGTGTGTTACCAATTGTTTTCTTGGTGACTATGGTCCCAGCTGCCTTGGGATCATTGACAAGATCCTCCCGTGTAGTTCTGGGCTGATTCCTCACTGTTCTCATAAGCATAGCAACTCCACGAGGTGAGATCTTGCATGGAGCCCCAGGCCGAGGGAGATTGACAGTTCTTTTGTGTTTCTTCCATTTGCGAATAATCGCACCAACTGTTGTCACCTTCTCACCAATTGTTTGGCGATGGTCTTGTAGCCCATTGCAGCCTTGTGTAGGTCTACAATCTTGTCCCTGACATCCTTGGAGAGCTCTTTGGTCTTGGCCATGGTGGAGAGTTTGGAATCTGATTGATTGATTGCTTCTGTGGACAGGTGTCTTTTATACAGGTAACAAGCTGAGATTAGGAGCACTCCCTTTAATAGTGTGCTCCTAATCTCAGCTCGTTACCTGTATAAAAGACATCTGTGAGCCAGAAATCTTTCTGATTGAGAGGGGGTCAAATACATATTTCCCTCATTAAAATGCAAATCAATTTATAACATGTTTCTATCTAGAAGCAATAATCTGATAATTTCTAATAATTATACATTAATTTATTAATAGATATGTCAGGTTTCAGGACACTGATATATCTGAATATGTTGAAAAAAATATACTGCCACTATTTTCACCGCCAAAGAATAGCAGTGTGATTTTAATATGATTTTACTCTTTGCAGGCTGTCACACTGTCTAGTCACAGAGGAAGGCTGTGCTTCTCTGGTCTCAGCTCTGAAGTCAAACCCCTCACACCTGAGAGAGCTGGACCTGAGTAACAATGACCTGAAGGATTCAGGAGTGAAGCTGCACTCTGCTGGACTGGGGAATCCCCACTGTAAACTGGAGACTCTGAGGTCAGTATTCCTGTAGTTGGTCAACAACCACAGGAATACTGAGTGGCGCAGTGGTCTAAGGCACTGCATCGCAGTGCTAGCTGTGCCACTAGAGATCCTGGTTCGAATCCAGGCTCTGTCGTTGCCGGCCGCGACCGGGAGACCCATGGGGCGGCGCACACAATTGGCCCATCGTCGTCCAGGGTAGGGGAGGGAATGGCCAGCAGGGGATGTAGCTCAGTTGGTAGAGCATGGCGTTTGCAACGCCAGGGTTGTGGGTTCGATAAAATAATGTATGCACTAACTGTAAGTCGCTCTGGATAAAAGTGTCTGCTAAATGACTAAAATGTAAATGTAATGTAATAACTGTTCACCAGATCCACATGTGTTTACCAGGCACACATAGTCCACACCATATGTGTTTGGACAGTGAAGCTTACAGTTTTACATTTGGCGCTATACTCCAGCATCTTGGATTTGAGATAGAATGTTTCATATTAGGTGACAGTACAGAATGTCACTTTTTAGTTGAGGGTATTCATACATACCTGTTTTACCGTTTAGATATGAAAGCACTTAATGTATGTAGTTCTCTAGTTCTACCTTTTGAAAAAGTCATAAGTATTTGGACAAATTAATTTAGTCCAAAGTTTAGTGTTTGGTCTTTGAATATTCTTTGCCTTTAGTGATTACATCAAGCTTGTGAATCTACAAACTTGTTGAATACATTTGCAGTTTGTCTTGGTTGTGTTTTGGATTATGTTTTTCCCAATAGAAACTGAATGGTGAATAATGTCCTGTCATTTTGGAGTCACTTCACTTGTATTGTCAGTAAGAATAGAAGATGTTTCTGAACACTTCTACATTCATGTGGATGCTACCATGATTATGAATAATCATGAATGAATCGTGAATGATGATGAATGAGAAAGTTACAGAGGAACAAGGACCATACCCCCTCTGTTATTGGTAATGGTGAGAGGTTAGTATGTTTTGTTGTAGCCTCTGTAACATTCTCATTCATAATTGTTCATGATTCATTCATGATTTTTCTTAATCAAGGCATCATCAGGATTAATTTAGTAGTGTTTAGAAACATGTTATCTACTCACTTAGACAGAAGATTAATCCAGTCATCATCCACCATTAAGTTACTATTGGACAAAACATAACCCAAAACACAACCAAAACAAACTGCAAATGCAAACAACGAGTTTGGGACCAAATACTCAACTTTTGACTACTTTAATACACTATAAGTTAGTTGGTCAGAATACTTATGACTTCTTCAAATGGGGGGAATAGATACATAAAGTGCTTTCATTAAAAATGTTAGCCTCACTGTCAAACTAGATATGGTGTGGACTGTATACTCAATACAATCTAAATCTGATACCTCACTGTCTGTCTTTGGACTGATACTGCTTTTTAAACTGCTCTGGTCAGTCTACTCAAATATTTGTAATATGCATTTTTCTCTCTACACACAATATTATGATTTTTTCTAATAATAATATATATATGGCAGGTTTCAGGACACTGGTATTAATGAAAATTTTGAAAAAAATATACTGCCACTATTTTCACCACCAAAGAATAGCAGTGTGGTTTTAATATGATTTGACTCTTTGCAGGCTGTCAGGCTGTCTAGTCACAGAGGAAGGCTGGGCTTCTCTGGTCTCAGCTCTGAAGTCAAACCCCTCACACCTGAGAGAGCTGGATCTGAGCAACAATGACCTGAAGGATTCAGGAGTGAAGCTGCTCTCTGCTGGACTGGGGAATCCCCACTGTAAACTGGAGACTCTGAGGTCAGTATTCCTGTAGTTGGTCAACAAGTGATAACTGTTCACCAGATCCACATGTGTTTACCAGGCACACATAGTCCACACCATATGTGTTTGGACAGTGAAGCTTACAGTTTTACATTTGGTGATATGCTCCAGCATTTTGGATTCTAGATAGAATGTTTCATATGAGGTGACAGTATATAATGTCACCTTTTATTTGAGGATATTTTCATACATATCTGTGTTACTGTTTAGAAATGAAAGCACTTTATGTATCTAGTTCTCCCATTTGAAAAAGTCGTAATAATTTGGACATATTCACTTATATTGTATTAAAGTAGTCATAAGTTTAGTATTTGGTCCCATATTCCTTACCTGCAGTGATTACATCAAGCTTGTGAATCTACAAACCTGTTGAATGCATTTGTAGTTTGTTTTGGTTCACACACACTGGACACACTCACACACTGGACACACACTGGACACACTTGACACACACTGGACACACCCGCACACACATTTTACACACATACACACTGGACACTCACAACCTGGAAACACACACACACACACACACTGGACACACACATACGCACTGGACACACACACACACACACACGCTGGACACACACGCTGTACACACACACTGGACACACAAACACACACACCAGGATTAATTTAGTCAAACGTTTAGTATTTGGTAACATATTCCTTGCCTGTGGTGATTACATCAAGCTTGTGATTCTACAAACTTATTGAATACATTTGCAGTTTGTCTTGGTTGTGTTTTGGATGATGTTTTTCCCGATAGGAGCTGAATGGTGAATAATGTCCTGTCATTTTGGAGTCACTTCACTTGTATTGTCAGTAAGAATAGAAGATGTTTCTGAACACTTCTACATTCATGTGGATGCTACCATGATTATGAATAATCCTGAATGAAACGTGAATGATGATGAATGAGAAAGTTACAGAGGAACAAGGATCATACCCCCTCTGTTATTGGTAATGGTGAGAGGTTAGAATGTTTTGTTGTAGCCTCTGTAACTTTCTCACTCATTATAATTCATGATTCATTCATGATTGTTCTTCAGGTCATCATCAGGATTCATTTAGTAGTGTTTAGAAACATGTTATCTACTCACTTAGAAAGAAGATTAATCCAGTCATCATCCACCATTCAGTTACTATTGGACAAAACATAACCCAAAACACAACCAAAACAAACTGCAAATGCAACCAACGAGTTTGAGACCAAATACTCAACTTTTGACTACTTCAATACACTATAAGTGAATTGGTCAGAATACTTAGGACTTCTTCAAATGGGGGGACTAGATACATAAAGTGCTTTCATTTCTAAACGGTGAAACAGATATGTATGAAAATACCCTCAAATAAAAGGTGACATTATATACTGTCACCTCATATGAAACATTTGATCTCAAATCCAAAATGCTGGAGTATAGAGCCACATTTAAAATGTTAGCTTCACTGTCAAAATAGATATGGTGTGGACTGTATACTCAATACAATCTAAATCTGATACCTCACTGTCTGTCTTTTGACTGATACTGTTTTTTAAACTGCTCTGGTCAGTCTACTTAAATGTTTGTAATATGCATTTTTCTCTCTACACACAATACTATGATTTTTTCGAATAATAATATATATATGGCAGGTTTCAGGACACTGGTTGTCACGAACGTCGAAGGAGGAGGACCAAGGCGCAGCGTGATATTCGTACATCTTATTTTATTAAGTGCACACACGATAAACAAAACAACAAACGATACGTGAAGTCCAACGGTACAAACCAAAAGGAACAAGATCCCACAAAGAACATATGAAAACAGCCTACCTAAGTATGGCTCCCAATCAGAGACAACGAGCAACAGCTGCCTCTGATTGGGAACCACCCTGCCCAACATAGATCTATACGATCTAGAACAGAAACCAAAACATAGAAAACACAACATAGAAGCTACACAGTGAAAACTAAACATAGAAAATCCACACCCTGGCTCAACATATAGAGTCCCAGAGCCAGGGCGTGACAGTACCCCCCCCCCTAAAGGCGCGGACTGCGACCGCGCCCAAACATAAACCAAACAGGGGAGGGCCGGGTGGGCATTCCTCCTCGGAGGCGGTTCCGGCTCCGGGCTAGACCACCACCCTCCAACAATCCCCCCATAGCGCCCCTGGTCCGGTCTGGCCCCGCTGGCTGGAGCTGGACTGGACATCGTAGGAGCGGATTGCTTAGGCTCCGGTGTGGAGCAGCTGACCGGTACCTGACCAGGCACCGGTGACCCAGGCACGGGTTGTGCCGGACTGACGACGCGCACCCCTGGCTTGGTGCGTGGAGCAGGAACGGGCCGGACCGGGCTGACGACGCGCACCCCTGGCTTGGTGCGTGGAGCAGGAACGGGCCGGACCGGGCTGACGATGCGCACCCCTAGCTTGGTGCGGGGAGCAGGCACGAGCCGTACCGGGCTGACGATGCGCACCCCTGGCTTGGTGCGTGGAGCAGGAATGGGCCGGGCCGGGCTGGCGACGCGCACCGTAGGCTTGGTGCGGGGAGCAGGAACAGGCCGGGCCGGGCTGGCGACGCGCACCATTGGCTTGGTGCGGAGAGCAGGAACAGGCCGGGCCGGGCTGGCGACGCGCACCGTAGGCTTGGTGCGGGGAGCAGGCCGGGCCGGGCTGGCGACGCGCACCATTAGCTTGGTGCGGGGAGCAGGAACAGGGCGGGCCGGGCTCGCAACGCGCACCATAGGCTTGGTGCGGGGAGCAGGAACAGGCCGGGCCGGGCTCGCAACGCGCACCATAGGCTTGGTGCGAGGGACAGGAACAGGCCGGGCCGGGCTGGCGACGTGCACCATTAGCTTGGTGCGGGGAGCAGGAACAGGCCGGGCCGGGCTGGCGACGCGCACCATTGGCTTGGTGCAGGGAGCAGGTACAGGCCGGGCCGGGCTGGCAACGCGCACCATTGGCTTGGTGCGGGGAGCAGGAACAGGCCGGGCTGGCGACGCGCACCGTAGGCTTGGTGCGAGGGACAGGAACAGGCCGGACCGTACTGGGAACACACACCTCTGGCCTGAAACGGGGAACAGGAACGGGCCGGACCGGACTGGCAATACACCTCAGTACCTCTCGCCGTGCCTCTACATCTTCCTTCCCTTTTCTCACCAATGGCTCCCGTAATCCGGTGGCCTTCTCTCCTCGTCCACGAACTCGCCCCTTCTCTGCCTCCAGCAGCCCCGTCGTCCATGCCATGT